>NW_008587500.1:24495-150292 GCF_000691845.1 Merops nubicus
GGAAAGAGGGTGCTCATATACAGGTGTATGGACTCAGGTATATTCCAAGGGCAGTATTACCATCTTGGATACACCCTTGGGATTACAACACCATCACACAGTGTGACTAAAAGAGGTGCAACAGGGTTCAAAAGCCAAACAACAACATGAATAAAGTACACTACCAAACCCTCATGTTTTGTGTACTGAAAAGGAGTGTTTGTAAAACAGACAGCATTTCAGGGTGCAATAACCTCTGCTTGTTATTGCTTGTCACCTCAGAGGTGTCAGCAGAGGAGCACATCTGCACCTGTGGAAGGAATAAGACACATGAGAGCTCAGCTCTCCAAACTGGTCACCCATAGTGAGCCTGTGTTCAGCAGTGTGGACACGAACAGCTGACTTCTGTGCTCAGTGTGCATTTGATTTGTGATGGGAGTTCCCTTAGCTCTGGATTCTAAATGGGAACAAAGTGCCTTTCTTGCTGGCTCAGTTTCATATTCTCTTCAGCTCACCCTGCTGAGTCTGTTCAGCATCAGGTGCTTCAGAGAGAGTCACATAAACCCTCACACTTAGCAGAGGTAACATATTTACCACGTGGGAGAGTTTCTTAATTTCAAATAGCTGTAGATTAGACACTCACAGATAAGGTTGTACAACCTTAGCAATGTGCTGCTTAGCTCTAGCTATCTGGCTATTTTTGTCAGCTTCGTGATCATCCAAGACATCTTTCCTGTGACACTAGATGACAGCAGTAAGAAGTATTCCAGCAAAACCCATTGCCTTTTTTTCAGTGTCGAGATGGTAACTTTCCCCATTCCCCTTTTGCTGTGAGCACCAGGAAGAAAAAGTTTGCTCTTGTGGTCTGTCTGCACTATGGTGGAAAATCTGAACTCTTCTCCCTTAATTCCAGGTAGGAGAAAACTTTCTCTGATGGAGCATTGTGGGTTTCCAATACTTATTCCGCTGTCACTGCTGAGATCAACAGATGGTGCTAGCACAGAGCTCTGTTCTGGAAAGAAGACGTCTCTTTCCTTTCATGGGGAACAATTTTCTGCTCTATTGCTTATTTTTATTTACCACACTTTTAGCTGTTAAGTAACAATAATACATTAGTACAGTGCTTTGGATTTTGCAAGGAAAATGAACAGTGATTTAATTCATGTATTTTTTTTTTTTTTTTACTATTTCCTGGATCATAGCTTGTCCTATTAAAATGGAATGAAGTGGCAAATACATTAACAAAATAAGATCATTACTCTACTTTTAGGTAATAGAGAACACATATTTTTGGGCATTGATTTAATAAGGTCTATCTCTCTTCTTTCACACGTAGTAAGAGCATGACATGTATTTTTGTGACCACAGTCTGTATTTGTATCATGTCACCTAGGAGGTGTAATTGTGGATTGGCAGCCCAGAGTGCTGGATGCAGTAGAAACAAGCTGCAGAAGAAGTGCTCTGTGTCTCAGAGAGTTCACAGTCTAGGTCTTGCACAAGAGGTGGTAGATAGATATAAACAGAAAGATGGGAGGCTAGGGAAAGCCAGGGCAGTATTGCCAAGCATGATGGTTAGCCTGACACACTGCTCTGATCTACCAAGGCCAGCCAGGAACTTCGTTGGTGGAGTAATCACTAATGAGGATGTGGGATTGGAAGTTTTTGTGAATAAGGAGTCTTTGAAAGTGGTCCTGGTGGGTAGTTAAAAAAGGTGCTATGGGGGTGTGCTATTTAACCTTGCTGCAAGTTCTGAAGGTTAGATAGGTCTATAGGTACAACATTTTCCAAATTTTGTCCCTTTTAAAAAGTGGAGAGCTTTGTACTGGGCAGTCAGTTGTTGCTAACTGAAACCAGGGTTTATATGAAAAATGTATTTGTACTTTTAAACACAATTTTGAATTCTGGTACTTGCATACTACAATGAACAGCAGTGAAACTAGAAATGCAACAAAATGTTTGGCAAAGTCTTCACAAAAGCTTAGTTTATCCATTAAAATGTAAAACCGTAGTAAAACTTAAATTAAAGAAAAAAATCACCATTTCTGCATATTTTATTGTTCTACTACTGAAAATTGGCAGTAGTAATTAATTTCTGTCATTTCTCAGTTTTTACCTCTCAGGCCTTGTTAACGGGTTTTGGTCTAAGCAAAAGGAATCAAAGTAGATGTACACTAAGTTACAACAGGCATTTCAGCACAGTGATCACAGTCAGCTGTCTGTTGAAAGGGTAAATCATACTTGCTTTCCTTTCCTTCAATCCCTCTTTTGGCCCAGGATACTTGCTACCTGAGTGGCTTACATTTGTTCTCAGTCCTATTGTTTTGCACAGGATTGATGATTTTCACCATGGACATGAGGGTTAGACTGTCTCCCTGCTTGCTGCACTCAGAGCTAATGCACAGGCAAAAAACATTGGTAAAGGGCCAGTGAGTAAAACTTTCAAGGGCACAAGCACACTAAGGCTGTAAGTCCTATTTTTGGAAGAAACTCTGGCTTTTTGGAGTTTATTATTTGGGCTGTGATCACAATGTAGGTGCTCACACCTGCCCTCATTGTATTTGAAGCCAGCCAGTGGCAGCAAGGGCACCAGACACACATGCCAAATGCAGCCCTGGCAGTCAGTAGGGTGGGTACACCAGTGTGAGGGTTGTATGAAGGAGTCCTGGGCTGTTGGCATCCCCATTGCTCACATGCAGACTCCTTCAGAGGTGGGTTGCAGTGAAGCCTGACTTCTTTGGTGGCTGCATCACTACTGAGAACATCCATTGAAGAGACATGCTAGATTATATTCAAGACTGCAGTAGAAAATACAATATATTTCTTTTAAAAATATAGTCCACAAATTTGCTCCAGCCCTTCCTGTTTGACCTTCTACTTTCAATTCACTTAAATGATACCACTTTTTGGTCCTATCATACTTCTGTGGTGTTTTTTTTTTTTTTTTTTTTTCTTTCCCCCCATATAATTTCTGCTCATGGGACTCATTATTTCATTGACAAGACATTTTCATTCAGAAACATAAGTGAATCTTCTCTGTTTCCCATGAGCTGCGGATGGATGCCAGGTCCTGAGGTCAGTGCTGCACAGGTATGGAGTAGCAGGATGGCCCCATGCTGGTTGCTGTGCAGTGGCCTTAGCTCCACCATAAAAACACCTCTGGGCTCAGAGGTAATTAAGAAATGAGAAGGCCTGTTTCTACATCAGAGCACCAAATGCTGCTAATGTAAAACGAAAGTAGAACTGAAAAGAAACAAGCCATGTAAGTATGGGAGTATAGTTAATTTATTATAGCAAGTCTACAGCTTGGCTCTAATCCCTCATTTGGAAATCAAAACCAGACTGCTAGAAGTCACCTGCCAGACTCAATCTGTTTCATAATTACCTGTGGGTTGCTATTTTTGTTTATCTTAATAGCACAGTAAATACTGCTTCTGCCTTTGTTTATGACCTATTTAAGTGATGTGAATATCTTGAAAAAATTCTGGTTTTAATAGTGCCCCAATGACTACCTTCTTTCACTTCCTAAAATAGAAAGCCAATGTATCAGGCCTCCAGCATGAGATATATTAGAGGGGAAAGAGATTTTAGTATGTTGCCAAGCCTAATGTTTATAATGATCTTCCATTTTTAGTTGCTGCAAGTGATTAGAAAATGTGGGGGGTTTTAAGTAATTAAGCCCATTTCTGTAAGGAAATGTCCAGCAGTCAGAAGAGCTACTAGTAAAAGCTTGAAGTCTATTTATCATTGCCCTTTTCTAGATATCTGAGGTTGGGAGAAGGGACAAAGGCTTCTTCCTCTCCCTGGCAATCCTGAGCAAAGGAGATATGTGAGGTAGGATCAAACTAATTCACACACTGGTAGAAGTGGCCGTGTTGGGTCTCCTGTGCTAAAAGGTCAGAATTGCCTCCAACTCCTCCCATTTTATACTGTGAATCCCAGGATGATTTTATTGCTTGTTGGAGAGAGAAATTAACCCCTGTGCTGGGCGTGGAGATGCATCTCACAGCACTTCAATGTGTAGATAGCAGTGTAGTAGAGATAAATACATTACCTTGCCCAGCACTTGGTTGCAGAAGATGCTCACATCCTCCTGTGCTCTTGAGTGCCTTTGAGAGTCATCAACGTGATCTTCATGTGTTAAAGAGGCTTCCTGTTGTGACCAAGGAGATCTACTGGATCATATAGTTGCCCTAAATGGACCTTGATGCCCTGTAAAAATGATGTGAAGTGAGCCCACCTACAAGCGACGAAAGGGTACTTCTGAGAGTTTTGGGCTACAGGTGACTTCAGACAAATCCAGGTTATGGCAGCTAAAAAAAGAGAAGCATTTATGTGCAAAGAACACTGTGAAACTTCTCATCATAGCTGCTTTTGTATCTGTGTTGGATGAGGTAATTATGAGCCTGGCCCAAAACACTTTGCATGCAAAAATAGCTCTTTTCCTTTTGGAAAATCTTACTGAAATGCTACCATCTGTAAACAAAGTAAAATAACCCAAATTACAGCTCTGAGAGCCTATTATCTTGGGATTTGGTCACTTCAGGTCACACAATGATCTGTGTTACGTCTTGGTTAAGGTGAAGTAACCATCAGTATAGTATTTAAGTGCCTTCCAAGTAAAGCAATACTAATAAGCTAACAATAAGGTTTTTTAAGAGTCTCTATCCTTTCTCCATTTTGGGGCATGGTGGTGTCAAAACATATTTTCCTGAGAGAATCAGAAAGCTGGAGTGATTTCTTTTGTCCTATTTAACAGCTGTGTTTTCTGAAGGTGGACTTGTCATGAGTTTCACTTTGCAAAAAAAACTTAACAGTTGCTCTTTATGAAAATAAGAGGGAGCTGAAGAATCCTTAATATTTTGTAATAGCAGGACACTCTGGAGTGGCCAAATTAAGGCTAGGTTTCAGAATCTGATTTTAACATAATTACCTTTACACTTTCTTGTATTTTTAAATGAGTCAAGCCTGAAAAGCAATTAACATCTCATGGTATTTTGATAACGCACAAACCCATCAGTTTCAGCTCAGTGCCTAACTGGTGTATTTTTCTCATAAAGTACCAAAACAAGTCTTGGAAATTAAAATGTCCATCTCTGCATGCAGAAAGTAGTAGGAATTTCCACCAGTTGTAGCTGGAATGAAGGATTCTTTAAGGCCAAAGGGAAAACTTTACAGTCTAACATGTTAATGGGTTGTAGTAATTTGTGTTTTATGTAATCTGATAATCTTGTTCTGTGTTTTTAACTTTATAGCTAAATTCCTTTAATTTGGACTTTGGAATCAGCAAGGATATAATCAATTTTATTAGTTTCTCAGTTTTAAAAAGCTTGTAAAGATTAGATTTGAATCTGTGATTGAAAATGATCATTGACTTTTTTCCTTCCATCTAAAACAAATTTGAGAATGCCATCAGTAATATGTGAAATTTTATAGAGGAGGGATAGTTGAAAACATATGAAATGTAGCACTTGTAGACAACCGGTATCCTTTCTTGAAGTCTTATCTGGCAAACTATCAGAACTGAATGTTACAAAATGTTATTTTATTTATGAATCCACTAGGAATTCTGACTCCTATAACTGATCTAGAAAGAAGAAAGAACAATTATAATACAAGTTTGTTGTTTACTGCTGGTGGAAAGTTTGATGTCAGTAAGAACTGTAGGAAAATATATATATGCGTGATCAAAATTCATCAAACAGAAAATAAATTTCGGTCAATTTTAATTATCTTCTCTATGTTTCTTGCCCCTGGCAGATTTTCTTAGTGTTGGAAGCTGTAGCAACAGAGTTTTTCACTTGTTAAGAGGAGTGATAAATCTGAAATCAACAACTGTTAGCATGATTGGTAGGTTGCTGGAAGAAAATGCTTTTTGTGCAGCATCTTGTCCAAGATTCAATCAGGCTTCAAACCAAAGCATTCCAGTCAGGCAGTTCTCATGGATTTTCAGTAATGAGCAAGATGGGGTGGGTGGGGAAATATTTACCAGTGTCTCTAAGACTCTTGAACTTCATGTTCCTTTGTGTAGCTGATTTACTAATCTCAATTATTACAGTTGGGATTTTCAGTAGATGTCTTCTTTGCCCATATATAGTCCATGCAACATGTGGCAGGGCACAGCTTGAAGCTGCAAGCTCTGCTTTTCCCCCTTGATTACTTGTGTCAGGTTGCAGATCAATTAAAGATGTACAAACTCTCCTTAAACTATTAATGATGAGGGAATAAACTCTGAAAAGGTTTTACCATTCTACCCCAAATGACTCCAGTCCCTAGGGGGTACAGATATCTGTACAGACACACGAGATAGTGACCAAGGGCAAAGACGGGCACTTCAGCTCCCATAGTGTGAAAATTAAACCTGGGCATGCTTCTGAAAGAGATGGTTTGAGTTAACAATAATGAAGAATGAGTAATGAAAGTCCCTGAATCCATGATTCTATGCTTAAATGTGAATTTCTTGTCATTGTCCCTGACTTGATGTTGAAATAGATGTAATCAAAGAACATGTTTTCAGCTAATATTCAGTAGTTCATCTCAATCTGGATATGCCCATTTTGACACTTGATTTTAGGCTGATATTCTAAATAAGAAAATGAAACAAAACCCCAACATACAAAAAGACCAGCCCAGTTGAGACAGGGTGGTTACTTTCCAGGTGTATTTTTGTTAGTGTGGTGCTGAGCATTTCCACAGAGCCACATTTCCCTCCTTCTGTTGGCAACCAGGACTCCGTGTCTGCCCTGGACACTTTGCTCATTTTCTGGCCAGGTAATATATGGTTATATAGCCTCCTATTGCATGGGTCATAGTTTTGCAAAATGATGGTGGTGTATTTCTGTGATGAAGCAGCAAAATTTACACAGAAATGTGCAAAACAACTGTGTCTCTTACATCCCAGTGAGAAAAAGGCAGGTTGCTAGAAAACAGCATGGAACCTGTCAATCTTTGCATTTGTTATCCATATTCACGTACCCACAGGAACAAATTCTTCATCAGTCCATCTCTTGATGTTTAGTTTACCTACTCACACTATAGGAAATGCTGTTTCTGAGATCCCTGCAAAAATCATTCCTATTAGCCATTAGTTAAAAAAAAATGCTGTTGATAAATCTGATAAGACTGAAAACTTGTGCTGTACAAGTCTGTGGTAATAGAAGGTGAATATTAATTATTTTTTCTTTTCTTGTCTTTGGCTAGGACTGAATGTTCTGTTAAAATGCCTGAAGTGTCTAAAGTACATCATTAAAAGAACAGCTGTTTTATAAAGTATTTAACTTGTGTTCTTACATCTTTGACAAGTACTACATTGAAAGTATTTCTTTATAGGAGTTTGTACAATGTGAATATTCAAATACATGACAACTTATCTTCTAGTAGAAAGGTCAGCCTAGCTGAAAATGCTTCAGGAAAGAGCAACTGATAAATGGGAAACTGATTTACATTCACTGAGGGGCTGCTAACTTTGCATATTGATTGTATTAAAATAATGAACCGTGGTGTAAAGTGAGAGTAATTCAGTTTAAAAGAGGAGAGCTGTTTTCGATTCCTATGAGGATTAAACTCCAGTGTGTATCTAGTAACCTGTGAACACTGTCATTGCAAGTTTTTTTGCCAATTCTCTGTTAAATGTCTCTGTTTCAAATGCATGAGTTTGTATTTAAAAATGTAAAAAGCACAGTCATTTCAAGCATTTTAAGTCTGGCATGTGACTGAACGCCTTGGTGAATCAGAGCTTAGTTATTTTATCTTCTTTATACATATTCTAGTTTATTGTGTTTAGGTTTTAGAGAAATATTCAACTAATAGGATTTTATGAGGAAAAAAAAATGCATGGAAATTTTTGTGAAGACATCTGTTCATTTATTTCTCTTCTTTAACAGAGGAAAAAAAATCCTGCATAATTTGAAGGCTTGGGCTTTGAGATATAAGGAGCTCATCTGAAAGACAAGGCACCTCTTACACCTAGGAGAGCAAAGTGGAAGGAAGAGGCTGGGACTCCCAAAGCCCTGCAGCTTCTCATGGCTCTCAGGAAGCAGGAGACCTGTCTGTGCTCCATATGGTCAGAGCACATGTAGAGAACTACAGCACCTTACATCAAAGAGGCAAGATTAGCCCCTCAATATCATTCCAGCCATTCTCCATTGTGTGCTCAACACTGGTGAGAAAAAGGGGAGCTAAAAGCTATAGCACACTTCAGCTCTGGCTTTACATCCCGTACAAACATTTCATTTAGCTTGTGTTTTGGCTCTATAAAATAAACAAATCTGTACTGCAGAAATGTCAGTTAAATTACTTTTAGTGCTTTTAGTGGGCTTCACATGGGAGACACTGGATTTGTATTGATTTACACCAGCTGATGGGCTGGCACAGTGTGTATTCTCTGCAGCTTTTATGAGATAATTAATGAATAATTCAAAATTGTAGCTCTTTGTATGGTGGTTGTGCCTCACAGAGGGAATGACTGCATCACTGTGTTGAGAGAGATGTTTCGAAGGCTCTTTACTTTGATTGCAAAATTCTCAAATGCTCCTTGGAAGAAATCCAAAGAAGCCCAAAGTACGGCGACTTCTGGTCAGATTCCCACCCAATTCCAGTATCTCAGATCTGGAAGATTTCAACATTTTTATGTGTCAAGGCAATTAATATTCCCTCATCAGTTCTTCAAGATGACATATATAATGTCATCAGCATCAGGCATCCTCCTCCTCTCAGTTGCTGCTTTTCTCCTTAACTTCTGCAGAGCAGGCAGCAGTCCATGTGCTGAACTCTGTTTGGGATAGTAAAAGCCTTACCTTGTTTAGATGGCTTGTTCCCTCTTTTTCCTAGCAGGATGAATGGAGAATTTTGGACAGAGCATATCCCTGGCCTTAGGCTGACCCCACTGAGGGACTAGCTGTAAGACACTCTGCTATTGCTGTGAGCAGATTTTGATACACCACGGATTAACCCTGGAATTCTGCTTCACCCCCAGAATTCACAGCCTGGCATAAATAATTTCTGACAGCAGTTGTAGTGCAAATGTAACGATGGTGAGAGGTGCCAGTTTGACAGATCTGGAGAGCTGCAGCCCGTGAGCCTCATTCTTCTCTTTCATGAGGACACACAAAAACCTATCTACAACATCTGCATACACAGACTTCTCCCCAAGCTGGAGAGATCTGCTTTGGAGCCAGCCAGATAGTTTTCAAGCAGGGTAAATATAGCCTTTGGAGGAAGTTTTCCTGTGTAAGGAAGCCAAGGTTGCCTCTTTACAACTGGTTTCCACAGTTCAAACACCAGTTTTCTCTGTTACATAAATTATTTTACTAGAACACTTTAATATCCAGTAATATTTTATTAAGTGAATCATGCAGCTGACAGAAGGTTTTTGTGCTAAAGAAGTATACAGCTGTAAGGTTGAAGGGAATATCAACGGGTAATGTTTTCTGAACCTCTCTCTTCTGGATTCTTTCTTCTATCCCTCCAAAACTGGGCACAGAATTTAAGATGCGGCCTTGTCAATTCTGAGAAGGGCTGAATAAATACTCAATTTCTTATATGGAATAATCCTCTTAATATAGCCCAGAATAAGAATTGCTTCTTTTGCAAAACACCACATTTGACTCATCATGAGTTTGAGATCTGCAGTAATTCTGAGATCTTTCACGCTGAACTGTTGCCCAGCCACAAATATTCTCCACTTTGTATCTGCGTTGCAGTTCCTCCGAACTGGAGTTTATCTCACCTTACAAAAAAAAGCTAAGCATTTTGTCTCTGCAGTTCCCTGGGCTTCATCCAGTTGCAATGCAGAGACACAGGCGTCTCTAGAGGGCAATTCACCCCACCTGTCCCAGGTGCCTGGAGTTCAACTGTTCTAATTTGTCTTTCAAGAATCCCATCCTTTTGGGACTGTTGTTTCTTCTCCCAAGATCACATTGAATTCTGAGCTTATAGCTCAAGTGCTTGTCAGCCTTTTCACCTTGGTATCATACATATAGGATATAGAGAACCTATTTATAATAACTGTCTTTTAATGGTCCCTTTTATTGATAGGTATTCTTACAGTAGGATTTTCAATTATCTGTGTAAGATCTTATGGGTATTTTACCTAAACTCCGCTTCTGTAGTTGGTTTAAAGAAGCAGTGCCTGCATCAGGACATCTTGCAGGGACTATTTCTGCAACCCCTCTATCCAGGAGTCTGGTAATAATGTCTGAAAAAGAAATTTGGTAGGCTTGATATGATTTAATTTCAATACATGTTCAGAATTGTCCTTTTAAGTGTTTATGTATTTAAATTATTTTAAATAATGACTGAACTTAGGTTCTCTGGTTTTCTTACTCCTGCTGTTAAAGTATGGTGAGATTGACTTTTCTGAGATTCATACAATCACCCTCAAAGATAATCACAACTGGTTCAGGTTGCTTTAGCTAATTTCTTAGCAATGAACTTGGTGGTGTGCAACTTCTTTCATTATTCAAATGTATTCTTTCCCTTTCTGAACTCTCACTTTTTAAAAAAATGTAACCATCTAACTGCATGATTAGTGCTGATATAATTAAGCATTACTGGAAGCAGTGGAACAACTGACAGTCTTCTGTTTTCTCTGTGAAATTTTCTTCTTGGTAAAGAGTACATATTTGTCTTCCTCTGACTTCTAATATGTAGTTGGATGTTCTTATTTCCTTTATATTCTAGATGTAGCTTTTCTAGTTTTATTCATGTGCTTTTGATTCCTGTCCTTAGTTGCTTTCCCTGTCTCTCAGTTTTTATGATTCTTTTTCAACTTTCAGATCCTTAAGGAGTTTCTAATGGAGCCATAACAGACTTTTACTCTGCTTTTGAACTCTCCCCTTTCAGGTTGTCTTCTTTAGACTTTCCCCATTTCTTGTCTTTATTTTCCTGTTCCTTTTCCTGAAAAGATCTTCCAGTTCCTTGAGTTTTTGTGTAACCCATGATCCCAATGTGCTATTGTCCATATTAAAGAAAACTCTGAGATTTCTGATCTGATCTTCTCAGTCCTAATGTAAAACCCCTCCTTTTCTGCCACCTTTTGCTTTCTGAAGTAACGAATTGTTCAAGTATGCTGCAAACGTCCCAGCTGACAGTCAAATAAAGTCACTGATCTCCAGCAGATTTTGCTCCTTGAATGCTTCAGATATTTGCCATCAGAAAGTATTATTCACCCATTACTTCTTACTATGTATTTATAGTATGTTGAGGTGTTGACATCCCCCTGTTCTATTGCCCTTCATTTCACCAAGAAATACTGGAAACATTCAGATCCGTGTCTTGCCTTCTTGCCCAAGTTCTTTGTGAATTTCTGTTATTTTTAAATCCTCCTTTTTTTCCCCCAGAGCTTCTGCACCAGTATACAGATCCTGCAGTTTAGCATACTGTTTCTTGTGGTGCACCTTTCCAACGTCATTTTCTGTTACAGTGCTTCAAAGGATCATTTAATTTTGTTCTTTTCAAGGAACATCCTGCCAACACAACACACTTCTGGGACTAACATTTAATTTCTTTGGGAACAGCTCAGTTCACTATATAAGAGATTCTGAGTTGCCACTCTTATTCAGGAATAAGACAATTTATGTCTCTCTTTTTATAAAGTATAACATGTTACCTACCTTTTTGCTGATCCACATTTTTCCCCTCTTCTATCCCACTACACATTACATGTTCTAAGTGCTAGTAGTTTTTTTACATTACTCTAGAGCTGGTTGCTTGGTGCCTACAGCAAGAATTAGGGCAGATTTAAAATGGAATGTACAATTTTATTAACACTACAGAAACTCAAGGATATTTCATTACAAAACTTATTTTCCTGGTGTTGTTTCAGTGATAGTAGGGGATGCCTCACGATAACTTTCATTCTGGATTCTACTCTCATGTTGAGTCAATAATTACTACAAAATACATAATCTCCATATCATACACAATATATTTAAAAAAACCCAAACAAAACAAAACAATGAAGCCTACAATGTGTATACTTTGTAAAACTTTTATTTTGCCTGTTGCTAATGGTAGAGGATGCGCAATGGTGAAAACTTGTAAAATACGTTAGTTTAACATATGCATTTCTGCAGAAATAAATCAGTCACTAGAGAATCATTCTCTTGGAAACCAAACAGTGCGGGTGAGTAAAGAGGTTTGGGAGTAGGGATAATCAGCCATGGCTACATCTGCACAGCAAGGACCAACAATAGTCTATCCCAGAGCATTGCGTAATACAACAAAAGTCTACCCCTTAAACTTGAATCTGTCTTTGTTTGAGTGAAGTCCATATTTAGTTCATTGCTCCCAAACACACAAGTGTTAGTTTATGAAAAAAAAAAGGTCAAGCTGAGTCCAGCTGACCTCTTTCTTGTTTCCCCTCACACTCAACTTTATTTTTAAAAAAAAACTTCAGCATGTTACAAACAACTCATATGTGAAAGAAATCTGGACAGGAGCAGATAAGGAATGCAGCATGATCTTTGCTGCCATTTAATCTTCCATTGTGGTTCCCATGAGACCAGACTCCAGCTTCAATGCTATAATTAAATAAAGAATTATGAAATACCCCCTGCCTCTGCTGGAATACGTTCTCTCCTCTAGGCTACTCCTGTGAATATTGGTCAGACAACACAATATCCACAAGAAACTTTGCCAGCATTTCTCACATTGGAGCTCAGATTTTGTTTTCTGCTGTGCTAAACGATTTGTTTGCTGACTACTTCTGACTTTCTTGTCCTGTTCTTTGCTCCATCTTTGTTCCTTTTTCCAGGGATGCAAAGGGAATGGAGATTGGGGAGCTTCTTGAAGCAGTGCACCCCTCTTTGCTAACTGTCATGGTTGATGTCACCTATTCCTGACTCTCCTGTCTTCACAGAATGTGTCCGCAGGGCTGAAGGAAGCTTGAGCTGTTTTCTTGTTGCAGCAAGTTGGGTAGATCGTTACAAAGTCAACTACTCCTCCTGATGTAGAGCAGATGTTAGGGCTGCTTTATTTCTTGACTGATTAAAATATTTTTGTAGGACCAGAGGACCAGAAGCATAGACTCTAGTCACATCATCTCATCTCACGTTTTGTGGTGGACCCAGAGATCTCACTCTAACTCTCTAAGGGAATTTCTATATTTATGCCAGAGGGCAGCATCCCTGTGTTACACTGAGCATCTTTAACCTCTACTAGAAGCAAGTAAAGCCAGACTGTAAATGAGAAATATCTCAGAAGAAAATGAAAGCTATTGTTTTGGGTTGGATTTCTTTCTTTCTTTATTTTTTTTTTTTAAAAAAACTATGGCTATTGTCACCATAGTAAAAGAGAAGGCAACATCCATTGGGATTTTCCTTGTACATAAAGTGAATTAACAAACAAGGTAAATATAGTGTCTTGTAGTGAAGACAATGACGACATGCAATGGAAAATTATCAAGCTCTGGAGGTTCAGTCTGTATTGATTCTTAGCACCTACGTTAGCTTTGAGGTCAAATAAGTGCAATATCCTGTATGCATGTATCCAGTAAAATACAGGGATACAGGATAATTGTTCATACATAGGATATGACATCCTTTGGGTGGATCATACCTGTATGTTTATGCATTTAAACCCCCTTTCCTGATTTAAGAAGAGAGGATTGCCTTGTTTGTGGTATCCAGAATGGAGCAGACTGGAGCATTAAAACACAACAGAGAGAACAGACCCCTGAAAGCCAAAGAATTATTGCATGTTTTCACCGTGGTTGGTACAGAAAGCAACACTTAGTTTTCCTGCTAGAAAAAAAACTAAAAATCTCCTCTGAAGTAATTCAAAGAGCTACAAAAATTTTAAGTTGCGGCTGCTTCATTTAGTATGATTTTTACTTGATTAAAGTTTAACTAGAAAATTCGCATTTCTAAAAATAAATAAGAGGACCTAGAAGCTTTTTTTTTTTTTTTTAGCTTAGTTTTCCTGCTAGAAAACAACCTAAAAATCTCCTCTGAAGTAATTCAAAGAGCTACAAAAATTTTAAATTGTGGCTGCTTCATTTAGTATGATTTTTATTTGATTAAAGTTTAACTAGAAACTTTGCATTTCTAAAAATAAATAAGAGGACCTAGAAGCTTTTTTTTTTTTTTTTAAACATACTCTCTCCTTTCTTTGCCAAATCACATATAACAGCTGCAGACTTTATAACATTATAGAAATGTTCAGACTGGCTGTAAAAGATTAAATACAAAATTCCAGTGCATAGAACAACTGGTATAAAGAATAACAAAACTGAATTGAATAAAGGCTGTTCATTTAATCTACCTTTATTAATTGAGATCTTCATCAGGTAAAAGAATGAATCTGTTTTCCTTGCAAGGTGCTGTGGTGGTCGTTCTGGAAAAAAAGTACAATGCGAGTAGAATTCCCTCTGGAGATATCTGGCTTGAGAAGAAGACAAAACTATAATTTTACTTTAGCTCATGGCTCCCCCTTAAGTAGGTTGGGAGTTAGGGAATTCTGTAAGAAAAGAAAACCTGGAGAACATTTATTGTTTTGTTCCAGCTCTGCAGTCCCACCAGACTCAGCTCTGTGCCAACATCATAACAGATAAGACAGTGGGAAGAGAGAGCCAAGAGTGAATAAGCTCCCAGCTTGGGGATACTGTGCTGAAGAAGATCCATTCTGCACCACGCACTGCTCTGCCCTTTCTGCATCTCTGCTACATTTAACGGCGCATGATCTGTTTTCAAGATAGTTTCCTTCTGGAAGTCGTTCTCCTAGCCTGGTCCTGGGAGGTGTTAAGTGCCTTGAACTTCCACTGACGTCAGCAGGGGCCGAGCACAGGCACCTGAGATGGGGCCCAGTGCCCTCCCCAGTCCTGGCTACTGCTGCTGTGGCATTTAGACACCTGCAGGAGCTGGCCCGTGCTTTATACTCAGCATACCTGCCCCTAAATGCTGGTGCTCTCTGCTTATAGCTGCGAACACTTCCATAGCACAGCTGCTGAGCCCTCCAAATTTTATCTGTGACGCCAGCAAAGGCTATTTATCTGAGGCTCCCACTAAAATCAGAACAGTCTACTACCTGTGGCATTTACATGCAGTTGCTGGGCTTGCTGGAGTCTCCCATGGGCATGTGCCATCTGTGCTGTCCATGTGGTACAGTGAGGGGACAAAGAAGACTTTTTACCCATACCAAGTTGCTACAGTAACTGAAGGACAATGTCATTTTGAATGCTTCCTTCATGCTTCTCCCTTTGGCATCACCATGTTGCTTGTTCCTCCTCCATTTCTAAGCCCTGTGCTTGGGGCTTCAAATCCTGAACTGTTTGAAACCACAAAAGAGTGGAGATGTCATTGCTGACACCTATTGGGAAAGAGAAAAGCAATTCCTTCTTGAGAAGGTCCAAATAGGCAGAGGTGCCTCCAGGGTGAGGAATAAGTTTCCAGCTCCTTCTAGAAAAAATATTTTTTTTTTCTGAATAGCTAAGGCCTCATTTGCATATCTTTTACATAACAATCTGAAACAGTTTTTGGTTTTGTATGGTTTTACTGAGAGCACATCTGAATGTAAGTTTTCAAAATGCCTGGCCCTGTGGCAGGGTGGGGGACTCTCAGAAAAGACAAAGAGCAGAAGGCAGCATGGCAGGAAGATCCCTTCAGAGAAGAGGAGTGGGTGAGTGTGTCACTGTGCTACAGGTTCCAGCTGCATTGCCCAGGTGCTGACAGAGGAGAAGAGGTGGTATGAGGCTGAGCCCACAAGAGTAGTGTTCAGGAGCCAAGGCATGAACCTCCCTATGCAACTAGTACAGGGGGACTTTAGTCTCTGGTGAGACTATTGCCATCTGTTCTTATTCCTGACTGGTTGTGTTGAGCTACACCCCTGTCTGAGAAGCTGCTCAACCCTCAGCAGTCCAGTGGTGGCAGGAAATGGAGCTGCTCTGTTTTCTTGGTCCTTGCTTGTGTCTCCTGCCTGGTGATTTCAGCTAGGCTCAGCAGTAAAAGTCATGGAAATTGCATGTCCCTGAATGCCTCCAAGCTTGGATACTGAGCTGGCAGTGGTACAACAAGGAAGGTATAATCATGACTTCCTCAGTAGCCAGTCCTAGCTACAGGAGAAGGAAAGGCTCAGAGCCATTGCCAGAGCATCCTGAAAGATGAGATTTTTTTTCAACTGTTAATTATTCAGCTTTTCCAAGCTAGTGTTATGCTTCTTTTCCTTGGCCTGCTCCCCCAAGAAAATGCTGTTTGTTTAAAAATATTGCTTATGAGTAGGGAAGCATTGCTCCTTCTCAAGTATCCAGATGGTGCAGTTTAGGTCATGCCGACCAGATGTAGATTCCAGGACTAGCAAAGACCCGAGCAGTGAATCCACATGTTCCAGCTCATCAGCTGAATGGAGACTTATAAGCAGGAGTCTGGAAATAGTTTAACCGTGTTCACCTGGGGCAGCATTTGAGCTGTTTCATATCTCTACTAGACCTACATTGCTTGGGCACAGTACTGCACAAGGTGGGGAATGTGCTGCACCTGGAGAAAGAAATCATTTGTATCTCATCAGGTTGTGTGTCTCTTCACTACCCATCTGCCCACTCATGATTCTGGCATCAGCGTGAATAGAACAAGTTGGGTCTACCTACTCCTGCTACTGCCCTTCATTTCCTAGGTATCTGGGAATGCAGATGGATCCACAGATATTATATACTTATTTAGATGATACCCTCATTAGTGATTACAGTTTTTTGTTGTTGTTGTTGTTGTAACAGTCTTGCAGAAGTCTTTCCTGCATCCCATTTCTCTACTCAATGTTTAGCACCTTCCTTCATCTCATGTTCTAACTCTTCCCACCTTTCCCTTCAAGCATTATTTCCTTCTCCTCTCTTTCCCAAATCAATGTCTTGATACTGAAAATGCAAGTGCTTGCATCTATACTTCTTTATGTTTAATGGAAGGAAATCAGCACTTTTAGCATGTGATTTACCACACCTACTTTTAGCTGTTTGTATGAGGATGAGACTAGTTGTGCTCTAGAAGTGTGTGTATTTGCTTAGGTGAATCCCAAACTTATTGCCTAGTTCTACCTTCTTTGTTTTCACGAGGACTCTGCATTTCTGACTGCCAATTCCTTCATCTCTCTCACTATTGCATACCCTTCTGAAATCTTTCGATTTTCCTCTGCACTTAATTCTTCTTCTCCACTAACTTTTGCATCACAAGTTCTCTTCTAAACACACGTCTGACTGCCTAATGCAAGAGGTCTAAGTCTAGAGCCCTTCTCTGTCCTCTTCTGCTCTTTAAGCAATCTATTTTTCAAAGTTCTTTCCTTAGGGAACTCTTGAACATCTGAACTCTTTTATTAACTTTCTTCATCTTTTTGCTGTTGTTGATAGCCTCTCTTGATATATGCTCCTTCTTGTCTTCCATTCACTCTCCTCTTGATTCTCTGCCACCTTTGTAGCTCTTGTTCTGTAATCTGCTTATTTGTCTTGAAACTCCTCAGAAGACATTGTCAGATTCTTACCCTCCTCTTGATCTTTTCCTTTCTCCTTTCATTTGGAGACATCATTTGACCCCAGAGATGTAGAAAAACACTATCATTAGAGCTTTCAGAGTTGAAGCTCCATGCCCTGTGATTCAGTCTGTCATCTCCTTTACCTCTACTGTCTTAATCAGAGTGTCGGCCATCACCTCAACCACAACTTGCTGCTGTCTCAAACTTCACTTAACTGTCACTGACAGCAACTCACATCCCTTTCTGCCACTCAAGTCTTTCCTCTGTGTTTCAGCTGAACATTTCTGCTTCTTTCTCAGTGACATTTGCCAAATCTGCTCCCTAGTTTGTTAGTAACAGAGCACTGTGTTAATGAGATATGCTATCTGTCATGATGACATGTGTCCGTTAGCTGATGCTGCAGAAAACATGATATATGGAAAGATGATAGTAGCCAAATGGAATAACACAGATAATAAAAGTTTTCTGTGGTACTTATGGAGGGAAACAGCTTGCCCAGTGCTGAATGCACCTATGCAAAAAGAAGCAATCTGTTAACTTATATCTGTAAGAAACATTCATATTTTTATAGAGTTAGAGCCTACAATATGCTCCTTTCATCATAGACTTGAATGTTTACAGCAATATTTGTTGAACGTATCAATGCAACAGGCCCTAAATTTCAGCTTGACTTTGAGAATCCATAATTTTTCAAGGGTTTGCCATATGAACCTGCTGACAACTTCAGCTGCTATTCATCTTCAGCATCCCTCAGCAAAAACAGTGTGGAATTTCCTGGGGTGACATGCATCACACACCTTTCTCTGCTTAAAATTGAAGTTTGTGACAAGCCGTACAGATATAAGTTTCTCAAACTAATGGCAAAAGAATCCATATGCAATTCACACGCTGAAGTCCAAAAGCATATAAGTCTAAACTAATGCTTCTTTACTGCAAAATGAACCGGTTTTATATTCCACATTTACTCCAATACTGGCTAAAACTAGATGTTTTTTCCAGTCATTTCACTTGTCCCTTTATTTAGTTATTTATGCTTTTCCCCTTCCTATGCTCTTGTCTCTCTCCAGAGCTGTACTCAGTGATACTTAGCTCATTTTTTTAAAAGTGAACAGTCTCTTTTGCTGGCATATGAGGACCAGGTGGACACAATTCACCAGAATTCAGATCCCAGGTCAGTTTTGAATGTAACATGTTTGGGTTATTATTAACAGGACACTCAGATTCTCCAAAAGTAGCAGTGGAAAGAGGAAAAGGGTCTTATGACCTTCAGATAGATTTCAACATGCCCATACTCCGTCATCCTCTGTAGCCCCCAGTTGCACAATAACAGGTCCCACAGCAGCATTGGGTGGAAAATGAAATTCCCAAACCTCTCAGAACATCAAATAAGTTTATGTTCAGGTTCCTGGTTTGAACAAACATTCAAGGAACTCTTATTTTATTTGAAATTTTTCACTCAGCCTTGAAATAACACTGGCTTTTATTTTGCTTGAGAAGGAAAAAATTCTTAGCATGTGTGTGACTCAGAAGAAAACCTGTTTGTTTTCTGCAATAAGTAAACGATGAATCATTGGTGGTTTACCACATTTATTTCACTGCACATGAGATGTGTTGTGCAGTTAAATTTGGTAAGTCTTATTACCTCAGGCCCTGATTCTGCAGCCCTTGCTTGTACTGGCGCCTGTAGTAAAGCCATTTGCAAAGAAGTCTGACTGAAGTGCTAGGAAGCTAAACTTAGTGGGTTCATTCCAATGCCATAGAGCAAGGTTGCTGAATTTGTCCCTCCAGGAAGAAGAACTTTCAACGAACGGCACAATCCGACAGCTTCAAGAAAGGCCCGGCTGAAAACATGAGTATTTTTCAGAAACTGGAATAAGCTAACATCCCGGTGCTCCTCCCAGAGGGAGAGGAGACAGAACAAGTAGAGCAGAAAGCCTATACATTTCAGGATGCAGTAATCCACTCGTAATTAGCAGCTCTCAGCGAGGCTCTCCGGCCATCCTGCAGCGCGGCGGCTGCTCGGGGCTGCCCTGGGTCACCCTAAGCCACCTATTCCTCCTTCGGGGGTCACACCTGCCCCTGGTACATTTAGGTGCTTCCTCTTCCTTTTCAGAAAGGCTGTTTAAAGTGCTTGCACTTGGATGTGCTGTAGGGAACAGGGCTATACTGGCAAAAGATGGACCAGATGACTTCACACAGTCCCTTTCTTCAGATTGTCCCTTTCTACCATAGATTCTTGTAATATCTTCTCTGCATTTTCCTATTAATCCTGCCAGTGCCAAACTGCGTGATACAAGTAGCAGCTCAAACAGCAGCTAGTAATACAGGCTTGACACTTACATATCATATATCATAAAATCTCAGAGCCTTTTCTTTCCTAACTAATGAAAAATAAAGGAAAAGGGTAATCTGTTTGGGAAAAAAAAAAAAGACATTTGTATTTTGATGTACTGGCAGATATTAAAAGCTTCCAGTAGACAGGAATCCTGGCATGCAGGTTTGGTGAATGACTCATATTGTCAGGCAATGGACAATGGAAGTTGGACAAACAAAGAATCAAATCCCGTTGTGATGTATCCCTTGAAATGAGACTCGGGGCATTCAGCTATCTAGCTATTTTTTACACTTAGTACTTCTTTGGTGATTAATGAGACCCAAACCATCAAAAGAACAGCTTTTATAATTCTGATGCTATATTGCCTTAGAAAGGAAACTTCATCAGAAATGTGCCTGTAGGCAGGTCGGGGTCATAATCCATTAGGTCTAACCTAATGAAGTTGATGACTTTTGGATCCAACCATTACATCAATAATGAGGATGATGAAGCTGATGAAGGATAGACTGAGTAGAATATTTTTTTTTTTTTCAAGCAAACTGATAAATGGAAAAGAGATTTTATACCATTAAAATAATGATAGTAAAGAGGATGAAAATCATTGGTATCTGGTTGCTAATCATTATGCCATATGCTAGCAAACCTTCAGAGTTTATGTATTTGCTTCAAAATGTTTTACCTGGATAAATGTATTTAAAGGTTTAATGTATAAGATTTAGTGCCCTACAAATCTTCACAGCAGCTGACAGCTTCCTTGCTGTTCGAAGAGATGAGCTGGGAAGATGGAAAATAAAGGTCTCCCTAGGGAGAGCAGATGGGGTGAGAATGATGAGGGAAAGGGATTTATCATGAGATGATTTGAGCTGAGATTTAGAGTGAAAATTACCAAACAAGATAGGGACTTACAGATGTCACTTCTACAAACCAGGACAATCAATAAAGAGTCAAACACCAGATTCCAGCAAAGAAGAAGGAAAACTGATGCTTTGCTATAGAAAAGTGCTCTGAAAGTTAACTTGCTTTACCATACATACAAATGTAGTTTGAGAATTATGTGAGGGGCTGGCTGGGAGGAGGTAAGGAACCACAGTGGTCTGTGAAACCTGAAGAAGTAGGGCTGCAAGCTCTGTGTCTTTCAGAAAAACTCATCCGAAGAGGAGCTGTAACACAGAACACTCCTCAGACCACTTTCGGATCTTTCCTGAGGGCTGTATTTTGGGCTCAGAGAACATCTCCATATATGCTAGCAATCAAGTAGTCACATCTACAGCTCTGTTTTCTCTCATGGTTAATCTCCTCTATTACCCCCAGCTCTAACCCTACAGTGAAGTCATTACACTAAACCTCTGACATCCCAATAACTTCCATAGCAACGGAGCACGACATCCTAAAGAGAGGATTAGTGGCCGAAGCAGAGCCTGCAGCAGAGAGGGGCTGGGGCTGTGAGGGT
Organism: Merops nubicus; assembly: GCF_000691845.1. Taxonomy (NCBI): domain Eukaryota; kingdom Metazoa; phylum Chordata; class Aves; order Coraciiformes; family Meropidae; genus Merops; species Merops nubicus. The sequence goes on from NW_008587500.1 coordinate 45,708, forward strand.
GAAGGCTGCGAGCTGGACACACACAGCACGGCTGCCCACCCTGCCCTGGGGAGGGGAGAGCAAAGCCACGGCAATAAGAGCTGGTGAACCCAGAGCCAAGCTGGTGATTCAGTCTGTGGCACTCCAGGGAGGCGTTGCTGCAGCCCTGTTATCCTTCACCACCGAAGGCAATTTTTGTCTGGCTTCATTCTGCCAAAGTGCTGCATACTGGAGCTGTATGCTATCCCATACCTACTTGGGCAGCTGCTATTCCTCAGCAGGTTAGGCTCGAGCACTGAGAAATCCAGCACAGCAGCTAGGCAGGACTATAATGCTTCCTGTACTCGGCGCACTTCAGCCAAATTCATGGCTCATTGTAATCTAAGATGGTCATACAGTAATTTAGACCCTCTAGAAATCACATTCCCTTATGAAGTTAGATTTCCTGAAGATAAAGCCCTGTTGACATGGGAAAGTTTTACTGGTTATATAGACAGTTAAGCTGGTATAACCGTACCCTGAATATCTTTGAGTGTGTGCAGACTCCTTCAGATGTAAAAGTGAACTTTTCAGCTTAGCCTATGCCTCTTCTTGCACTAAACCAGAACGTTTGTGTTGATACTGTCTAAAAGCAGTACCCCGACTAGCTGAGCACGGACACCTTTAGTGAGTTGGTAGTGTTAGGAGCCTAAATGGCCCAGAAAGTCTCTGGGGCTGATCTGCTAGTATCAGCTTGATCTTAGCTAGTGCAAGAAGCTCTTTGGAGTCACACTGGGAGACCAGTATCCCCAGAGGACAATCAGTGCTGTTGCGAGGGTAAATTTTCTCTAAAGGAAGCTAAAAGTGTATTCTTGACACAAAGGGTGCCTGTCCAGTACTATGTCTTTTCACAAGAAAAGGAGGTCAACTACCGAAAGAATAAAATCTGCCAGATTTTTGAAATTATGGACAAAAATATGTATTCTCTCCTGGCTGAACTCTTGGAAATCCTTGATGTTTTTTTGGCTAAAAAGTTTTGAAGACTATTCTGTTAAAGGCAGCTCAAAATTCATTCTGAAGCGGCTTAAGTGGTTAAAGTTTAATAATTTTCTGAGCTACTGAAAGCACAGTGGGGAAATTGCTGGACAAACTTAATGATGGTACCACTGATGATTGATAATGTAAATTCTTGTAGCTAGGTAGAAGTGATTTCTGTGGCTTATAGCCATGGATACTCTCATTGTGCAGATACAGCTCTAATCTGCTTGGAATCCCCGAGTTTCTGGCCTCTGTCATACCTTGTGATACTCTTGGTAAACAGTCCACTGATTAGTACTGTTTTTGTTGGACTTGATTTCATGGATTGCTTTCTTTTTCTTGTACTACACAGGCAGCTCAGTGGGAGTCTGAAGCTTAATTAGTTTCCCTATCTTGATCAGAAATCAAGGTTAGATCCAGTTAGCCTGACTTGGACATCTGACTTGTTTCTATATTTTATGAATCTGATGAAGTAGCTCTCCCAGAGAAACTGTGCCACTTGCTGTTGTAGTCGACAGAAGAGGACAGGTGACTTTGAAGGTTTCCAGAAGAGAGTCTGTCGAAGTGGTCAGACCCTTTCTCTCTGCAGCCCTTCAGAGACACCTATATTTCTCCTTCTGACTGTAAAGGGAATTTAAGCACTTAACTCAGTGTCACTAGGTGCCTAAAATTTAGGTGCCAAGTGAGTGTTTGAATGAAGCCAATATAATTCTGTCTCAGATTTATGGAGTTTAACAGTGTATGAATGCATATATATATGGATATATATGCACACATATGTATTTATATATGCCTTTATCGAAGTTGGCATGTTTCTTTTGAGAGCTTTTTATTTATAAAAATCAAAAGTGTATATGGAAACCTGCCAGGTAACACTGGTTTCATATTTCTGATTTCCATTTTGACACAGTTCACAAAAGCCATGCCTCCCAGAAGCACTAACTCTCTTACCTCTTATTAAGTTTGCTGATCTGGCCTCACTGTGTCTGGTTTACATTCTTTTTTAGCCATCAGAAATTTACTGCCGAAAAGTAGCACATTGCAGACTCCACAAGTTACAGAAGCAACAATAGATGATTCATTGGTTGAGCTTTAACTTGAGTACACAGCAAAAAAAATACCATGCAGGGATATTTGTGGTGAGGGCAGCAAATGCAATGTTTTCCTTTTGTGTGCAATTACTTATTGTAAATTGTAGCTTTCAACTCTTGATTGCTCTGTAAAGAGGTGTGTCTCCACCATTGTCCATGTACAGTAAAGATGTACTGTAAAATCCACGCTTTATATTTAAACCACCTTTTTTTTTCCTGCTGCTGAACAGAAGCCAAGAAAAATAGTTGTGAATATTTCATAAAGCCAAATGTTTTGTGCACAACTTTTTCTGAAATTAAGCTGCTACCTAAATTGGGTAGCAAATATTAGTTCTAGCCAGCTATGGAAGAAAAAGGAACTTGATTTCATCTTTTAAGCTCACCACAACACTTTAAATGGTTCCTTCTGTCATTTGGAGTGGAAAAAAAACATTTTAAGCTAGTATATATTTATTCCAAAGTACTAAAAAATCAAAATTTATGAAAAAAAATAAAGAGAAGCTGTTCACAAAATGTAAACACGCAGTATATATTTCACATGTTTTCCTGTCAAGACCCAAAACCCGAATCCCTCTGGCTAATTTTGGTAATTAAATATCCCATGACATTTTTCATCTGATAGTGTCAGACTTGTGTATTCTGGCAGAAACCTAAATGTTGAACTCTTCTTAGCATAAGAAGACATCTCAAACTTCATTTTGGTTCCAAATTTAACCAAGCACTAGTTATGTGTTTGGTTTTAAAGCATATAAATGGGCCCATTGAAACTGATGTGCTGTGAGAATTACACACTAGACAAATGACCAGATCCGAGTTTGACTGCGGCTGTGCAGCTTGACAGAAGCTAATGGTATTGCTGAGATATAACTGAGGGCAGAATTTGGCCCTGGTCCCGTGCTTGTCATAACTTACCATACTAAGCTGAATGCTAAAGGTTTTGTACAAGCAACTCCATGCAGAACCCTGATGATTAATAGGATCTGGATGCAGAAATTCCTGTGGGCTACAACTGAAAATTCATTCCTCTGTTTTGATGGCTGTTCATTTTAATACAGGACTTTGATACCACATCGTGCCGACGACTGTGGAATAGTCTGGCTACTTATATTTATCACTTTGAACTTCTGGAGGCGTGTGAAACTGTTATGGAAGCTAGGCATTGTGCACTGCAATGACATTCCAAAGTACCCAGAAGCTTAATGCTGCTGTTTACTCTTTCCTTTGAATTTTGACAAGTCCTGAGAGATGTTGTTTAAGCTTCTGTAGAGACTATTAGTAAATTTGAAAGGAAGGTAAAAAAAGATAATTCTGTTTATATATATATACACTGGTACAGCCATGGCAGACAATTAATAACATTTTAATTTGGTAACTTATACAAAACCATAACTGTGATCCATTACACTGGGAAAGGTAAACTCCAGCTAGCTCTGTTTCTTGTATGGGCTCTTTTACTGAAGAAAGCATGGCATTATCCTGATGGGACATTTGAATCAATTCCAGACATTATGGGCTGATAGTTTGTTGTCAGAACAAACCCAAAGGCTTTTCTTCAGACTGGCCTGGCAGCAACAAGTGCGTGAGCTGGAAATCTTCTTAAGATGAAAGTCATTTTTAGCTGCCTTTTTCCCCCCCATATTTTACCTGTAAACTATTGCTTTTAAAATTCTGAGGTGTATTTCTTCAGTGCAGGACATTTTTGGTATAAAGAAGGTATGAATATTGCTTAGGATGCCCTTAGAGTTGTCCACCTGAGCTGACAGCATGCGGATATCAAGATATTTGATCTTCGATCCTCAAAGTCTTTGATTATATTTATATTTCCACTGGTGAACCAGCCAGATGTGGATGTCTAGTACTGTGAGAGTGAAGAGGGAAGGATGGCAGACGGGGTATAGTGTGAGTACACATGCTTGGTGACAGCACTGTTTGCATGGTACAGATATCACCTGACTGTTTTGTTCCAGCAGTACTTTTTCTAGACCATGGGGTGCATTGAATGGAAGGATCGGGGAAGTGAACACCGGTGAAAGGGAGAAGGCTCTTATCTTCCCACAAAACCCAGAGTTTGTCAATACCAGAAGAGAAGAGAAGTTGCAAAACAAGTTGGCAGGAATACAACTGAAGTGAAAAATCGGTACAGGTCCGCCAGCTGAGTTGCACTCTTTAACTTTGCGAGCCAGTTTCTGTTCTCATAGGGTACAAATCTGGACCAGCTCTCCTGATTCCAGTGAAGTATTTCAGGATTTATATCTTCTCAGTGGAGCTGAATTTGGCCCTTTCTTGTGCACAGTGGAGTTATACTGTCACTCCACAAACTCCAGTATTTTTAGCACAAGTTGTCACATCTAATCAAACACAAAATTTAGCAGGATGAAGTGAGAAAAGTGCATGGTTCAAGAGATTTAAAGCCAAAATTCCAAACATTTTATCCAGTCTCTATACTGACAGAAAAGAAGTTTGTATATGTATATATATATTTAAGAGTTATTCACTTTTGTGCTGTTACCAACATTCCTCTTCTGAAATCTTTAGCAGATACCTCCTATACTGAGATTAGATAATTAAAAGAAACCCCAAAAACCAAAGCCCAAACTCCAAACTCTCAACGATGATGTGTTATCTTTAAAGTGAACCATTCACAATGTTAATTCAAAGACTAACCACATTCACTTAGCAGGAAAGCAGGGGCAATATTATATAATCTATTTTCCAATGCAAATTCCAGGTCATAAGTGCTCACAAGTTTTTGAAAAGAATACAGGATCCGAGAGCTGATCATATAAATTAGTTGATAAAAGAATTAGAAAAAGAGGTGACAACAGTAATACATAAGCAGAACCATGTGTACACATAGGGAAACAAATATGCTTCAGTAGACCATTCCTTATTGTCTATTCATTACTGATTATTCACTCATCTTTATCTTTTAACTCCCCATATCAAACCTTCTCAGTTCATCCTCAGCTATGGAGATTGGCTGACATGTGTTTGCCTAGTCCAATCTGGCATGAGGTAATACCACAGCTGGAGGTATTTAATGGAAAAAAATGACCTACCCAGATTGTGTTGTCAGTTTTTCAAATGATATAAAAGAAGTAAACTTGAAGAACTGATTTTGAGGTGTTGGTGCTTTCTTTTTCCATGGTTTTAGGGAAGAGCCTTGGAATAGAGCAGGAGCTATCAAAGAGGTGAATTAACTGACAATCCTGAATTCTCAGTGAGCATCTTGAAAGATACATAGGGACTATTTGGGAATTTATCTTTAAAGTTCAGTTACTGTTATGAGACTGATTTGTCGAGAAGAAGTTTTAAGTCTGTGTTGCAAAGGTCAGCATGGGAGAGCCAGTTGAGACCATGATCTTGCCATCCAGTTTTTCTTTGAGAAAAAGCTCAGATTTTACAATCCCTAAAATAAAAAGGCAACTATCTGTGAAAGAAGACTGAAAGAGAGACCGGTGTGAGGTTTCATATTAACAGCTAATTCTTTAAAGGTCTAACTGTAGTTGGGGACACTCAGGAAGACAAACTTCAAAGTTGTGCCTATTTCTTTCTTGACGTATTTTGAAGATCTTGAGGTTTCTAGCTAATTCTTATGCATCTTTCTAAAATGTGCCATTGCAGCACTTTTTTTTTCCCCCACCCTTATGTGGTCCCACTGGTATTTCTAACTGTCTCACTCCACACACGTTAAAGGGAGTCATGCTGCTGATTTCAGTGGCTCTTTGACAAGCCTTGAGGAACGAAATGAATTCTGCCTTTCCTCCATTTCATGTCATACAGGGGCTTGAGTGGCAGAAATATGGAACAAGATAGTCCATTTGGCTGCACACTTTCAGAGTTTAAATGAGGTGGGTGAGCAAGCTCTAGCATTTGCCTGAATATCAGCAACTTGCAAACAGGCAGTCTCTGTGGGAAAAAACCTTATAGCTAAAGGAAAAGCTTTTGCTGAAAAATTTTAACTGATGGCTTATTTTTTTATTCTTTAAACATCATGGAAAGAATAAAACCTTACTGGTAGGATTGTTGCAGCAGTACCTTGTTTCCACTGTAAATCTAATATGGGAGAAAAAAGCGTGGAGAAGGGTATGTGAAACATGGCACACACGTTGTTGGAGAAATACAGGATCTGAGGAAAATACCTCCAAGAAGATGTATTTGGCTGTGTGTTTGGCTGGGGAGTATTTCTCTCTTTGAAGCAAGCCAGATCACTGTGAGAAGAACAGGGGCTGACTTGACAGTCCCAGCAACAACTCAGTGACAGTGTGGAAGGAGCTCTGCAATCCTCATGCCCCTTTTCCACTCCGACCAACAAGCCACCAGCCTTCAGAGAAGCCTCAGATCATCTCAGGGTGATTTCAATGATTCAGTGTGCTGACAATGTGTATTACCAGGGCTGTGTTTTCCTGTTCCTTCACTTAGTATTCGTCTGGATTTCTGCTATGAAAGTGCACAGCTGTTTACACAAAGCACTTGCATCTTGCAGCTCCCTCTCCCCCAGACACATGTCATATCCTCACTCTTAAGAGTGGCTGATCTGGCCCAAGTCCTCTCCCACCTGAAACTCTAGTTTCTCATCACAACTCTTGAAGACAGACCCTTTGCTCCTCTCATCTCCCACCTGGAGATCTCAGATTTGGCCCACTCTAGGGGCCTGTTCCCTGGGGGTTTCTTCTCTCTCTGCCCTCTCCATTACCTCCACTACTTTTCCAAAGCACTCTTCTGTGCTGTCTTTCCCTGTAACTTGCCATCCTAGAGTTGCCAGCACCAGTTGCCATTTTGTTAGATTTAAGGGTACCTTAAGGTATATGTGAACCTATACCCATCCCACTGGATACTCCTCCTGGAGCAGTAGCACTTCTAACTGCTTTGTAGGAGGTGCCTTTTGAATCCTATCTCACTGGGATCTTCGCAGAGACCCTGCTTCTTTTCTGGCCCATACAACATTTCTACCAAGATTGTTGTTAATATCTTGAGTAATTTATTTTCCTTCCATATTTCAAGCTGTCTTCCCCCCATATATCACTCATAGACAAGTCTGTCAGATCTCTTTGGACGTCCTGTTATCTGAGATCAGTGTTGTACAGCCTGGCCTGTAATGCATGAAATCGGAGCAAGCTGTATGCTTATGCCGTGCGGCATGGCTAATCATTCTCAAATGCTATCATCAGTTATCTTGGAGGAGTTAAAAAAACAGAAAAAGACTCAAGCAGCCTGTGGCTGATTTAATCTTTAAAATCAGGAGAGACTTTGCAGTGATTAAAGAGCCATTTCCTGACTACATATTGATAGGAGTTGCTTCCAAGTCAAATATGAGGGAGAGTGACAGGCATTCAGTGTTGGTCTGATTGGCAGGTCCCAGCCTCATGAACAGTGATCTCTTTCCTGCTCTTGTTTAAAGGCGTTCTGGGGTGGTCTGTATTGAATACCTAGCCATCTCAAGTAATGGCTCTAGTTTTTTTTTCTATTGTAATTGTCAAAATTGCACATTTGAATTTTCAGCATCCATAAGGACAGGTGGAAAGTTTTATTCAGAAACTGAAGGCTTCGTGTTGTTTTCCAATAGCTTCCAGAAGCTAGTCACTTTGGGAGCAATTCTGTGTTCCGAGAAATGCCAGAAAAAAATGTGTGCTGAAGAATTTCTCAAATGTTACCACAGAACACCGACTCCTTTTTAACATAAATCAGTAAGGCAAAGCACTGCAAACATGAACAACAGTGTTGTGGGACACTGATCTTCAAAATCTGGAAAGCACCTTTAGAAGCCATTGATCAGTGCAGGGACTACAGCACAGGGAGGATGTTTGGGAAAAGGGGATTTGGTCCAAGTGTTTCTACCGGACTATTGGATGGTCATGGCTTTGCCATTTCACTCCTCCGAGGACCAAGTTTCCTTATCTGTGAAATAGAGACTATGATAGTGACCTCCTTCATAAAATATTTCAGGATCTTCTTCAAGTTTGTGAAAGATATCTTGCAACATGGTGCCCAAAGTAACAGGAAACGAGACTCAGTGATTCAGTGTGCTCTTCCAGTTCTGCATTCCTGAGGATGTAGAAAGGTCTGTGTGAACTCTATGTTTTTATTAAGGATGGCCTGGATTACGAGTTTATGATAGATAATCATGTACAAATGGTCTTCCATTTTTAGATTCCCCACCCTTCAGCGGTTGCCTCACTTCACTGACATAGTTCTCCCTGTAACTTCAGTGTGGCTTTAGGCAGAGACAGAGTACTTGCAGCCCTGGGAGACTTAGTGCTGAAACATCCTTGGTTGCAATTGTTCACACAGTCCTGTTCTTTCCTCAGAAATCAAGTTACTCCTACTCCCATTCCTGTATCCCATATCATTTCCCTTCAGAGATCCCAATGCTATCCTAACAAATCACTAAATTCACAAAAACATCCAGCATACTCAGGCAAAACAGCATTAGAGATTTAGTCTGGGTTTCTTTTTCCTGACATATTGTCCAGATCTGATACGAGAGATAAAAAGGAATTTTGCTGTCCAGATCATCCTCTTTCAGTTATTTACATTTTGTTTTATTGCTAACAGCTAATCAATTCAAATAAAAACAAATACCTCTCCAACCTCAAATGTGAATAGTTTGTGTGTGCTTTTATATATGAAAAATAGCTCATAGTTGTAATCCCAGGCAAACAAAAGTTTGCTGCAAAGATCTAAAAATGTACAAAGACACGAAAAAGAAAAAGGTTAAGGGATTCAAGAAGAAAAAAAGGGCTTCAGGGAGTCATTGTGCTATTTGCAAAGCAAAATTGCCGTTTCTGTAAATGATTATTTAATTGTTGATATGAATTTACCCTGGTGATAAAATTTTTTCCTGGCTCTGACAGACATTCTCTAGTGGAAAGAAATAAATCTGGTGAGTTTGAATTATGTGCAATTGGATCACTGATTTACTCTAACTTCAACATCGGCTGGATGTCCTTGTACTTTCTGTTGTACTTCTATATATGAAAATGCAACTTGAAAAGTATTAAAACTGATTAACTGTGACATCTCTCAACATAACACTAACATAAAAGGCAATTCCAAACTGTGAGACACACCTCTTGGGTGCCTTGCTGTTCTCATGGAGGCTGGAAAATGTGCTTTTGTCTCAGAAAAAGCCTTTTGCTACCTAAAAGTAATGAAAGTGTGTCACAAACTATAATTTGTCCAAATGTAAGAAAAAATCTGAAACATACACAGCAGACAAAAGTAATCAGCGTTATCCACACAGGAAGATGTTAATGTTGGGCTTTTAAAATTTGTTTATGGAATTAACGTTATTAATAGTTAATTAGAATTAATAATAATTCTAAAGTTACAGACCAAATGCACAAAACTAGCCTTCAGCTGGAGAGTATGAGTGTACAAACCACAGCAGCTGTATGTTTAAGAAGTGCCAGTGAAGTGCCGAGTGCCACTCTCCAGTATGCAAGTTGGAGTCAAAGAGGATAAACCTTTTATTAGAAGATTGAAGTATTGGAATAGGAAGTATTGCTCACATTCAGCTGGGAGAAGCAGAGCCACAGAGGTGTTAGTTTACCCAGCTCTGAGTTGTGATGAATGTGAGCGTGGAGGTAGGAGCACGCTCGCAGTTTGCCCGGAGCCCGAGGCAGCAGTCGCTGTGGTTGCAGTGGGGTAGGACTTCTCCTCATCTGCCTTTCTTTCCCTCTCCTCCATCCTCGCCATTAAGGACTTTGTCTTCATTTAGCTCCACAGATGTTGCTTGCCTTATGCAAGAAGTTGTTGTCTTAAAAAAATTTCAGAGGAAAGTTCAGCCTGTGGCTCGTTACTGCCATTATTTATTTTGAATGGGGTCCAAGATTATAAGGCACATGGACAATCAGGCTATGGATAAAATGATTAGGATAAGGCTGACTCAGACCTGTTAGTCTGGCAAGGACTCAGCAGCGTATATTCCAGAAAGTGAACTCCCTAGGAGTAATTTCCCTTATCAGAAGCTTTTACAATTCTGTATGAGATGATAGTGGATGGAAATAATCCTGCTTGAATCAAGGATGTAATTTTTTTTCCTTTTTTTTTTTTCCCAAATCCAGAGGTGAGAACTGTAGTCATACTTAAACATAATGCTTTTATTTCTAACCTTTCTTATATTTATGTCCTACACTTCTCTTGCTAGAGAAGCTGAATCAACAATCCACATTTATCGAGCCGTGTGAGCCTAGGGAAATCTGTCACTGCTGTTCTGAACTCCTTCACATGACGATGTGTGAAAAGACGTGACAATTTGGCTTCCTTAATGAGTTATCTTTAAATTATTTTCATTTCTTGTCACTTTCAGTTCAGAAAAAAAGGTAAACTGAAGTTAAATTTTGTGAGAATAATCTGTATTTACCTGCATGAGCTGAGCACATAATATATGCAAAATTATTAAAGTGGTAAGGAACAATCCCTTTTTCTAGGATTCATTTCAACATGTTAACGGACGTTGGAGAAACTGTGCAAAACAAAAGTGTGCATCAAAACAACTTAATTTATTTTTATGCTGTTAAGTTTTTCCTTTCACTATTGAAAGGGAATTTCTAGTTTACAAAAAACAGATAGAGAAACTGAAAAAACAATTAGGGCTGCATAGGGCTACTCTGTTATCTGTGTCTGCCTTCTCTGGGCTGCATCCAGGAATGAAATTCTTTATGGTTTGTGGCTTTTTTAATTTTTTTTTTAAATTTATTTTTGTTGTTTTGTTAGTTTGTTTTTTTTTTACATAGACATTTCTCCACAAAAAAAAAAAAAAAAAAAAAGTCTACTAAAGCCTACCATCCTCTAGCAGGATTTAACAGTGAGATAACTATCATGAAGGGAAAATAATAATAAAGCATTACATTTATTTATTTAATTTACTCGTACATTCAATTTTGCCTTCGGTTGCTCATAAAAAATGTGCAAAGAGTGTTTTGCTTAAAAACAAGTTCTAAAGAGAAAAATTGTTAAAAATCAGTGATGGACACAGACTTTGTCTTACTTTAATAATAAGGACATTTAATCACATTTTTAACAGGTATTTTTTCTGAAACTGTTTTGAAAAAAATATGTTTTCTAAGTCTGAGAATAAAATTATCTTCAAGCCTACAAAAATAATTTTTAAAATTGCAGAATATTAAAAAATGTGTCTATTAAGTACCCAGTGAATAAAAAATGTTTAACAGTTAGAAAAAGAAATTAGAAAAATGATTTTAAATCTGCATGGGAAAATGAGTTTGTCCTTAACCTTTGAAGAACACAAATATAAACTATGAATTTTTAACTAAATCACAACCTTATTCATAACTATCTGGAATACTATTTTTTAAAGGGGAAAATTAACTTTGACAGTATAAAAAGCCCTCTTTCTTGATTATTTAATGTGCACTGAGTGAATAAAGTATATAGAAGTATGTAGCTCCTATGCTAATGGGAATTTCATATATCCTTATCAGAATACTGTGGTTAAAGAAGCAGAGCTATATTCTCTCTTTCTTTGCCCTGAGGACTTTCCTACTCAAAACCAGATGGACATTAGAAAGAAGCACTTGAATAAAAGCGGTATATGAGTTTCAAGGAGTGCTCTGCAAGAGGAAAGGGCTGCTCACAGAGGGAAATCATCTCCCTCCGTGTCCTGAGCAGAGAAGGAGGGGTATCAGAGAAGTGGGGAGCCACCTCCCTGGGCATCTCTTGGCACATGGCAAAGAGCACCCTCCTCTGAGCTGGCAGTGCTCTATCCAGCACAGCTGCACTACCTGGAATCTCACAGGAAAGCAAAGCCACAAGCTTTCTGCAGTAAAAGAGTTCTAATATGAAAAAAGGAAAGTAGAAGAGAGCAGCTTCGGCAAGTTAGAGCTGAAAGCAGAGAAGTCAAAAGGGTTTGGGGGCTCTTTCAAGTTTTACTGTTTCACACAGAATGGACATATAAAAGATTACTTTAGAATTCCTATTGCTGCATGAATGGCTGAAGTGTCTCCCTTAAAGCAGACACAGCACAACCTTGAGCACATGCTTGAACACGAACTAAAGAGGATTAGCAGGGAGAGGCTGTAAGGGCTGGGACTGTTCAGTTTGAAGACAAGCAGGATCTGGGGAATCCTATCACTGTGTATGAATACCTAATGGGAGGAATAATGAGGTGTGCAGCCAGTTCTCAGCTGTGCCTAGTAAGGGAAGGACAAAGCACAAACTGAAATACAAGAAACTGCTCAAAAAGAAGAAAATGCTTTTTTACCCTGGGCGCAGTCAAACACTGGAACAGGTTACTCAGCATGACAGTGGAGTCTCCATCCCTGGAGAAATTCAAAAGACATCTGGACATGGTTCTGGTCAACTGGATCTAGTTGACCCTGTTTTGAGTGTGGGGGGTTGGACTACATGATCTCTGGAGGTCCCTTCCAAACATAAGCCATTCTGTGAGTATGATTCTGTGAAATAGTGGAGAACTGTGTTCCAGTGGAAATTTCCCCAAAACTTCCAGTCAGAAAAGAACACGAGCAGAGGGGCATCTAGAGGTGTAAGCTTCCTCATGTTCAGAAATGTTCCTCAGACAACCCCTCAGGGTGATTCCTTGCTCAGTTTCATAAGTCAGTCATTATCAAACTTTACTTTCCCCATCTACAAATTAGCTTTACCGTGATCACTTTTCTTCCTCTTTTTTTTGCCCTTTCACAGTTTGACAGTCGAAGCTTTACTTGGCAGCTAACGGTCTTTGACAAACATTATTTCATGTACAATATGGCCAACAGACTGCTTGTCTTGTAGAGATGTGAGATTCATCTTTACAACAGGCATCCAACCGAACTGGGGACCTTCAGTAAGCACCGTGTTAGGGGTCCTCACAGCTGCTTATCCCCTTACTAACTTTAAGACATTCCATTTGTCTGCAGGGTTGAAACCTCACTGTAACTCCTGCTCTTTGCCTCCTTTCTAGTCCTTAAGTCACAGAAAGCTGCTTGCAAGGTCAGAATAAAAGCAGAAGTTCAGATTTTCTTTTCATGTTGTTGAAGTGAGCTACCACTTAGCTAAAGTGAACTGTAATTTTTCTTCCAGTGTGACAGTGATGAATGGTGTTTAAAACATTAAAAGTGCTTTGTAGTAGGCTATTCAGAATGCAAGTTTAGTGTTGATTGACTTGATTTTCCTTGGGTTGTATTGTACCTACAGTAAGAGCGCTTCAGGAGAACATTTATCTCTGTTGCCACATAGGAGCAGTCAATCTAAATAAAGCCTGTGAATGCAGACTGATCCTAAGAATGAGGTTCTTTTGCAATGTCAATTTGTCTGTGAGAATACAAAGAAAACTCTAGCTAAAAATGAAAGAACAGATTACATTTTCTCAGGAAATAAATATTTAATATACTATTACCTGCATTCTTCAGGTTTTTCTTTCCTTGGGTTAGGCACCTTTCTCTCAGGTACGTGCCTAAACTGTTTATATTCCTTTCTCTATTATTCACCCTTAGGAAGCTTGAAGGGAAAATAAAGATTGCTTCTACCTAGTTTCACTGCACTAACAACAATCTGCAAGGAGTACGTAAGCATATGCAGTGCTGCTGAAGTAAATATTTAGAGCTCTTCAAAGCAAAGTCTTCTAATTACCCATGCAGCTACTACAGGACTTACTGCCCCACACTGATTTATCCTTAGGTCTCAAAGCTGTGCTGGAAAGACCACCTCTGAGGGGTGAAATGGAGGTTCAGCCTTTCTGACTGTTCTTACTTAGCCCCACAACCAGGACAGCTAATGAATGCCAAATGCAGTGTTGTGAAATTAGTCTACCAGGATCTAGCTGAGGACTGCCAATTTGTCTCATACAAGCCAGCAAGTAGCCAGATAACAATCTTAGGTAGTAACTTTTGGGTAAAATACTGGCCACTTCAAAGGCAGCAAGATTTGTGGCTGTTGACACTGGGACTGTGATTTCTCCCCTGGTTGCAGATGACTAGTTCAGATCTTAGCCTCCTGTTGACGGATTTAAACTATCTTCCGAGTCACCTAGACTTTGCCTCTGCCTGCATTCACTCCCCTCACCTCACTCCTGTAGTTTGTCTTCAGCTTTGGTCGCCAACCACAAGGTTTATATATAAAAAGCACTAATCTCTTTTCTATCTTTACTGTTCTCACTGAAAGCTGTTTTCACTCAGGCTGTTGTTGGTGCTCTGGATGACATTGTGCAGCACATGAGGCGAGCTGGCGGGGGGAGCGCAGCGGGGAGGCTGGCTGTCGCAGAGGTTAAGAAAACAGCTTCCAAGGAGCACCCAGCCTCCGCCTTCCCTTCGCTTCCTCTGTCATTTCGTGTGCATGGATGTGTGGAACCATGTGTGCACTTGGAGAACATTATTTTTTTCCACTTTCCTGCTAAGCCTTTTACATGTGCCCTCAGGCAGATGTGTTAAAGCGCTCTGAAGGTTTTGTTGCTGTGTTGCTGTTTGTTTTATTTTTTTTTCCTTTTTCTAATTTTTAAAACACAAATTCCACGTCTGCAGATTCTTTCACGTATAAATTAGCACTATCTGAAATAGGAGGCTCTACAAAGTTTAAATTGCTCTATCGCTCATGAGCAACTACATTAGTGTTACTGTTCTCCATTTCATTTAAAAAGTAAGGAAAACACAATTCAAATGCCTGCAGACTTAGGCTAATAAAAATGATAGATTAGATGTCAAACCACTCCACTCCCACCCAGCCCCTCCTTTCTCCATTCTTCCCTTCTGTTGTTCGAAAAGAAGTCATACAATAGCTTCCTTGCTGCTGTTGGCTTTTGGAAACTGCCAGCTGATTCTGGTAGCTCAGGGATTAGTCTTTTGCTTGCAGTTGGTGGGCAATGCCTCATAAAAACCTGTCCTACTGTAATAAGGTAGGTCTTTATGCTTCAGTAGAGTTTACCAGCCCACCTTGGCTGAGGATCAGATCGAGATTAACCTCTGTGTTCTACTAGCCATCTGAATGGCACAGTGGTTCACAAAGTCAGAGCTCTTAAGATATACCTATAATTATGTGAAGGTCCTTTTGCCGAATGAGCAGAGGAAAAGAGTCCAAGATGGAGAACTTGAAGTCTGGTGTTTTGGACTACTAATCAGATTAAGTCCAAACTGAACACTGCTGGTATTTTACAGGCAAACTCAGAATACAGAAATAATTTAAAATACTATCAGAGGAAATTATCTGAACACTTGAAAGAAGTATCAATGGAGTTAATGGTTCTAACTGGATTAAACTTAATTGGTAAATAATCTGTCTCAAGAGTTAATCAGAGCTGTTAGACGGTGCTGAGGGACATTTCCAAGCAGGGACCCTGCCATGGTTTGGGCTGGGCCCAGGCAGCACCCTGCACACAGTGCACGGCTCCTGGGAACTGTTCGGGAACTTGCACAAGCCTTTCCTAACGAAGAGTTTGGATGTGCCCACCCTGTTTAAGAGGGTAAATGAGCTCTAGGAATACAGATGCAAAAGCTGTTCCCTGCCAGCTGGCTGCAGCACCAGAGAATAGCACTGGGCACATTTAATTTATTAATACCGACATAGCCAAAGAGGCCCGGAGAAGTTTTGCCATGAGCTTGAAAGGAACCAGAATTTGGCTGGTGTTGTGCAAATATCACTTCCAATATGTAGCTCTCAAAGTGCTTTATGAAAGGGTCTAAGAGTTATTCTCAGTTTACACAGGGAGAGTCAGACTTTCAGAGGTAGAATGACTTGAACAGATAACACATTTGATCTGTGGCAAAGACAGGAAGAGATTCCTGTATCAGCTTAACTTCAGGTCTTTTTGTCAGACTCATCCTAGGCTTTCACCTTGATGTGAAATTTTCATTTTAATGGCTGAGCTTCAGTATTTCCCATTCAATCAGGTTGTTCTTTCTCCTTTCTATGCCTTTGACCCAGATTATTTACTGATTCAGATTTTTAAGCTTAAAATCTTTCAGAATTTCAATGTGGGAGAATATTATTTTCCTGTATATTGGCCAGACTGTTACTTAACATGTTATTGCATCTGTTTATATTTTCTTTATGTGCAAACCTGCTGTAACGATCATAAAAACTTGGAATAATCTAGTGTTGCTGTTATTTAGTAAGTCAAAGAAATGAGAGAGACTGTTCATCAAAATTGAAGTTGTCACTCCTGTAGTTTTTGACACTGTAAGCTTTTTATTAATGTGTTGTGTTTCTTTTTAACTTTATTTTAAATGTAAAATAGGCATCAGCAGTCCAGATTTCCTGACTTTTATCTGCTTCTTTAGCCAAAAGGCATCTCCCCTTGCTATATATACTTCCTGTTGTGACACTTGTGATCCTAGCTGCCATGATGGTTTGGAAATCCTGAGTCAGTATCCTTGTCTTTTTTCATTGCCACTGTCTCTTTTCACCAGCTTCTCTTTTTATAGTTTGCTGTAAAAGAAAAAAATCTCCTAGCTCCATCTCTGAGAAAAAAAGGGGAAATATAAGGAAAGCAAAACATGTAGAAACTGTGACATCTCAGGGGACCACAAATGAAATACAGAGAGAGAGTGCAAGGCATTTTCCTAAATAAAAAGGTCCTTCAAACAAGTCAGTGCCCACTGTTCCCCTGAGCACGTTCTGGGCGCCCATAGGCACCACTGATGCTCTGCCTGGAGAGAGGGTGGGACAGGAGAGTTGGTGCCTGTGGCTGCCAGAACCTCTGCCTCCTGCATTTGTTTGAGAGAAATGCGTGTCTGTGGTGATTATTCCCTCCTCCTCATTAAGAAAAAAAGAAAAAAAAAGTGTCAATGGTTTAACCCTGGTAGGCAGCTAAGACCCACACAGCCACTCACACACTCCCCCCCTGCAGTGGGGTGGGGGAGAGAATGTGAAGAACAGAAGTGATAAAACTTGTGAGTTGAGATAAAGATAGTGCAATTGATAAAGCAAAAAACAGGTATACAAGCAAAGCAAAATTAGGAATTCATCTGCTGCTTCCCATGGGCAGGCAGGTGTTCAGCCATCTCCAGGAAAGCCAGGCTCCATCACGTGTAACATTTTCTTGGGAAGAGAAACACCATCACTCTGATTATCCTCTCTGTCCTCATTCTTCGCCCAAATTTTATATGCCGATCATGACATTATGCAGTATGGAATACTCCTTTGGTTGGCTGGCATCTGCTGTCCCAGATGTGTCCCCTCCCAACTTCTTGTGCACCCACAGCCTGCTCACTGGTGAGGTAGTGAGAGAAATAGAAAAGACCTTGATGCTGTGTCAGAACTCTTCAGCAATAACTAAAACATCCCTGTTTTCTAGACTGCTGTCAGCACAAATCCAAAGCACAGCGTCATACAATCTACTATAAAGTAAATTAACTCTGTCCCAGCCCAAACCAGGACAATGAGGGAGATAAAGAAGGTGGAGAATGAAAAGCAGAAAGGAAAGGAGGAGAAAACAGGAGAAGGTAAGTTTATGGGTAAAGAAGATGTACAACAAAATGCCCAACTGAGTCCAACTCAATTTAAGGTCACGACCTGTATTTGTGTTTATATGTATGAATCTACATATGCATTAGATATTATAGCTCTTACTGTGGTCAGTGGAGTCAATACTGTTAGTAGAGCCTGTAGACTGACCCAGCTGAGTGGTCAACAGTGGCTTTACACAGTTTCCCAATAAAATATAGAAATAATAGCAATACTAATAATAGTAATTAAAAAGAATATACTAGAAAGAGAGTGAAATAAAAGCCAAGAAAAACAAGAGATGCACAATGCAATTGCTCACCACCTGCTGACAGATGCCTAAGCAGCAATCTGTCCCTTCTGCCAACTTCATCCAGTTTATATACTGGGCATATCATATGGTGTGGGATATTCCTTTGGCCAGTTGGAGTCAGCTATCCTGGTTACATCCACTCCCAATTTCTTGTGCCCCTCCAGTCTTCTGTCTGGCAGGACATCAGAAGCTGAAAAATCCTTAACTTAGTACAAGCACTACTTAGTAACAGTTTAAAATATCAGTGTGTTCTCTATGTTATTCTCACACTAAATCCAAACACAGCACCATAGCAGCTACTAAGAAGAAAATTAACTCTGTCCTAGCCAAAATCAGGGCAAATGTCAGTAGTGTGGAGAACGAAATGTGAACTCAAAATAATATTGATAAATTGGAAATAAAAAGTTGAAGAAAACATAATAAAATCCTTATATTATTTTAACAGAAACTAATAAGCATAGTTCAGAACAGTCTGTTGAGTAGATATCAAATAGGGCACATTGGCTAAATAGAACTTTTGCATTAAAATATATTGGGGCAGCTATAGAGGCTACAGTGGCTTTTAAGTTGCACATAAGTCAGTGTGGTGCTGTTGTGAGATCAGCATGCAAGGAAGTATGGACAAAGGCTGCAATGGTGATGAAGTAGTCCATTATTGCCAAGACTCTGACAGGAGCTCTCTATCCAGTTCAAGAAGAATATGGGCAGAAAAGAAAAAGAGTGTAAAAGGCAGAAACAAAAATCCTTCAAAGTTTAGGAAAAATGACATATCAGGAAAGGTTGTATCAACCGGGGTAAGAGCAGAGAAGGAGATAACCAAGGGGACACGAACTACATATGAAACTGTAATTTGGAAAAATGGGAAAATTTCCTTTTGGTGTCAATGGTAAGCATGGAAAGAATGGGGTTATGTTATAGAGCAGATTACTCTTGTATTTTTTTTTCCTGATACATGAAGAACAGTGAAAAACACAAAAAAGGGTCATGGACAAGTTTGTGGGGTCGCTGGAACTATGAGAGAATAGAAATTGCCTTCAGGACAGACAAATTACCCAGATGAATCCAGGGTTACTTCCACCACTGTAATACTACCAATCACAGTAAGTCAGATTCTCAGCTGACAAAACTGGCGCAGCCCATGGAGTGAGGAATGGAAGGGGTTTTCAGTAATGGGGGCTACAGCTCAGTCTTGTCCCAATGTGCAGCATTAACAGAAAATCTAAGATCGAGACTAGAAATTCGTAGCAATGAAAATTTACACACTAAGACAAAATCTTGATCTCTAACAGGGACATTAATTATATTTAGGGCAATACATGAAAGGTTTTCCTAGCAATAATGCTGGATCGTGATACATTACGGACACGATGTATCAGACAGAAAGACATTAGCTATCTAGAACCCATCTTCTTCAGAAGACTGACACCTTCAGTTTTCCTTCCAGAGCTGACCGTAACTCTACTGATTCATTTGAAATGCTGGGGTTTGAACCCCAAACCCCAAATTAAGGTTGACATGTGGGTGATTCCCACAGCCCTTCATAAAGGAGTTTGCCTTATAGCTTCCCCCCAGGGTGCGGCCGGCCCTGCAGGGAGAGCCAGAAGGGAAATGAGCCCCAGGGGTCCCGCACTGAGTTGACAAAGGTCAGGTGTCTGCTTGGGGATAAAAGCTGGGACCACTGGCAAGAAGGGAGGAGCATCTGTCTGTGAAGTGGATGCACTTCACAGAGCTTCCTGCTTAAGGAGAGACCTCCTGACTCTTCCTGGAGCTGGGCCCTGGTCAGTTCAGACCTTTATGAACTCGGGCTAGTCAGGTGAGAGTTGCCATGTGGGCACCTTTGTCCTATTTGTTTAACTTTGTGATCTGGCTGTTTCCCTTGCCACCCATGGGAAACCCTGGCTCTCTGTTTATACCACCTATTGTCAGTCGAATTATGTCTTTCCTGGGGTTGTTAGAGGTAATGTTGATTGTGAATTAACTGACTTGTTAATACTCCCAGCGATCATCCATGGCATGACGTTTTTGTTCTCAATACATTCCACTTATTGGTTCATCTTTCTGCTGGTTGTATTGTTCTTGTTAGACCTAGTCTTTGGCAGAACACTCATTCTATGCTCTAAAAGTTCTCTCCTTCAGATTGAGATCCAGTATAATCAGATATTAACACAAGTTGTGCTTCTCACGTCCTTGTCTCCCACCTTTGAACAGCACAAAAGTTGTGTGGATACAGAGAGATCAATGAGGTAGGACATTACTGGTAGGTTTTGTTCTTCAACTATTGAAGCAATTGAATAACTCCCATTTTACAAACTTCTTAACTTCTTAAATCCCATTTTATGGATAGATGCCAGTGCATGGAGTTCACATATGCTGATCTCATGAGGAGTTCATTCTGGAAAAATAACTGAATTTCAACAGTATAATATTTTGTATGCCTAACTTACTAAATAAGATAATTAATGACTAGAGCACCAGACTCAGAAGAACTCTTTTTCTACTTCAGCCTCTGTCATCAGTCATAAGACTTTGGGAAAATCATTCTTCTCAGGACACCTCAGTTTCCTTGTCTATAAGATGCATAGGTCTGAGTATTATTAATAAAAAGCATTACTTAAAAGGCGGGTATTAATATTTTTCTTGATTCTTTTCAGCAGCAGTGTTTAGCTTTAAATACACTGCCAACAATAATTCAACCAGGGTCTTCATTGCTGTTTTCAGCAGACACTGGAAATATCTGATTCCCTTGTTCAGTTCTAACTTCCCTTTTACAAAGATTAATACTCAAGTTCTGCACTTTTCTTCAGCTATGTCTAGTCTGTGAACATGTGTAAAGGTATGTAAGTTCCTTACAGGATATCTGCATTAATATATAACTCAAAGTGTTGCTCACTAGCTTTTCTGTCATTTAACTATCAAGTCTTCCTTTTTTTTTTTTTTTACAGTATCTCTATAATGTAAGTGTAATATAAAATCTCTGGAAGAAGATATCATTTCCAGGCCCTAATCATCACATCTCAGCTTCTTTTCACAGTTTAGATGAGGTAAAGAGGCTGTCATTAAGATTTCAGAAATTTTTTTTCTGGCAACAGTGATGGAGACTACATTTTACAAACAACTCTAGGTGGAGAGTTTCTTAGTGGAAACTGGAGATATGCTCCTAGGACATAGGGCTTTTTTTTAGTATTTTGAAACAGGAGAGGTTACACTGAGCCTGAGTCCTTGCAGTCAGAGAAGAAGTCAGAGCAATTCTGGCTCTGACTGAGCCTACATTTATCTAAACTGAGGACCAAGCTGTTTCTCACGCAGTTTACAAATATGGGGATTTTTCAAAGCTGTTTGCCCATCTCTACCATGCACAGATATGGGGAACTGACACCCTTCACAACTGCAGTCCTTCCAAGGGCTCAAAATAAAAAGCTTGTAACCCATGGGGAGCACTGCATTTGAATCTGCCTTGTGAGATTGGATTTTTCTGAAGTGTTATGTATTTCAAACTGTCCAGCAGTGCTAGCTGTTGGGAGGAAACAAACAAAAACCCAACCCACCAAATGTCAAGCGTAGTGCTAGAGGAATGTGAACATAAGATATTATGTGAACATAAGAAATGAAGACATTTCTGCCTTCAACTCAGCATTTGTGGAGTCTGCCCTGCAGTACAGTGGTCAGTTCAGGTCACATTTAAAAAAGATAAGGGTCTGTTACAGAAAATCCTGAGGGTAACAAAAGGGGAAGCAGAGGTTTGGAAGTACATATGACTGAAAACCTGTCTTTGTCTTAACACACAGAAGAGATGCCTCAGAGGACACGTGAAAAGAGATTACAGATACTTAAAAGATTGATACAAGAACAACAGAAAAAAACTCTTTTCTGTGTTACAGTTTACTATCTTTGTTTTTCTCCCTTCCCCTCCTGTGCCCAGCAGCCTGAGCTTCCCCTCTCCCCACTGCTATTACTCAACCCTTGGCTTCAAACAGTTTCACTCAGAGTGGAATTGTAAGATACTTTCCATGTCCATCAGCTTGTTGACCTTGGAACATCTAAATTGTGGAAACTGAGTATGCCTCACAGATCTGGATTTAAATCATCTGACAAAATAAGTGAAGAGCTACTGAAGGAAGAGACCTCTTCTTTGCCTGCAATTTACCAAAGTCACTGCTGTCAAAAATTAAGAAGGTTGATTCTACTATCTAGCTAAAAGTTCTGCTCAATAGCTTAGCCTGTTGGGAAGCCAAGATCCACAACATTTTCTGGATTCCAGATTACTGATCAAGGTGGCCCCTAGTAAGTGTTCAGTGCTAAACAAACTAAATGATGATTCCCTTTACCAATATAGGGTTTCTGCTTTGTAGAACTTGCAAATCTGCCATAATGTAAACATCCTTCATAACAGAAACATGTCCTTCTATTAGTTACGTTGCTATGTCTGCAGGTGCCAAAAGCATCACACATAGTATTTGCTTTCTGCCTGAAATAGCGATGGGCAAACTTTAAACAGTTTGGTGAAAATTCTGTTATGGCTGGATGAGACCTGAACTTCTGTGACCTGAGCAAATCAGGATAAAGGAGTTGTAGAAATCCATAGGGTCTTATTTGAAACAGTTAAAATCTGCAGAAATCGGGTACAAAATTACCTGTCCACTTTCAGTTACTTATAATCTCTAGGCTATAGGAAACCAGCTCACAGAAAGAAAATTTTTTCCTGTAAGTTACTGACTCTGTTCATAAAAGAGTAGTCCCATGAATCCAGATCCTGTGTTTTGATTCTTATTTAATTCTAGAAATCAAGAATTAAGGTTTCTTTAAGAAATGAGATATGTAGTGTGGACTGAGAGACAAATAATCTTTCTATGTAACAGAGAATATAACAAGTAGGGAAATATCAAAATGTATTTTTGAGCATTTCTAAAGAATAATGGAATGCACAGAGTTAAAGGTAATTTTTACCTCCTCAGAAGCCATCAACATCTCATTCTGGATATATAAAAAATGATCAGAGGTTTATAAGCACAGAAAGCATACTGATCCTTTGATCCTCCTTAGCAAACCACTGGAGATAAATTTGTGGAGAAGAGCTTGAGTTAATTTTGACTATATATGAATTCTTAATCTCTTTACTGTCAATTTTTTAAAAAAATTATATGTACTGAAAAAATACGTATTGTCAAAGTGATCATTAATTTTAGCTCCCTATAAAGGAAGGAAATACAACAGAAAGTTCTGCAATGACTGAGTCATAGACTATTTAAGAGTTTCTTCCAGAGCTAATGACTCTTGTCCTTGCAGTGGACAAGATATCCAAAGAATTCTCTAAATATTGCCATGGTAATTCTTGTGGTTCTGCTGAGATTTTCTATATTACGCCACTTTAAATGCCCAATATAATAGTTCTGCCTCATATCACAAGGTGAAGAGGAAAATTAAACAGAGGACATACAAATACATTAACTTCAGGAAACTGTTGTTAAGCTTCCTGAAAAAGTCTTAGGTTGTACCCAAGAGATGTTCCAAGTAGCAATGGACCTGAATTGAAAGCTCTAGTTTCTTAAATATGTTTGCAGCTGGTTTATTAATTTATGAAACACAAATGTTAGCCCTATAAAGAAGCTGACTTCCACCTAGATACTAAAGAACTTTAGGTCTGAATATCCACATCTCAGTTTACATGTGTTTTTGAAAAATAAAAATCCCACTTTAAAAAGAAATTGAAGCAACTATGCTGTGTTTTCTAATAGTGCCTTTTTTACTGATCAGATATTGTAGTTGTGGGAATGATAGAAATACAGCTATATGCACCTTTAAGATGTCTGGCAATTTTTTGTCTCTTGCTACTGCTGATACTGCTATTCTCAGATGATGGCAACAGTAGAAAAACACCTAAAATAAACATGTACCTGAAATCAATACACTGTGTCTCAAAACAGCTTGCCAAAGGACAGTTGTAAAGTAATTTCTGTTGTCGTTTTTTTCTGACATTATTTGTGTGATTTTCCCTCATGTGAGATGGCATCTAAAGAGCTATGGAGTCTTATGAGACAAAGCCGTATATTATGAGTCAATTTGTACTAAAATGTGAATGAAAGACAGTCCATTCAGCCGTGTTAGGCTTGGTGAATGAAGGAAAGAGATTTATTATTTTGGAAGTTGCTAATTGTGCCTGTTTCTCTGTTTGGAGAAGGGAGTCTGTAGGTCTGGGCCAGTTCCCTTGGGAACCTATCTGTTAACTCACTGTCACCTTCTCTTAAGATACCATCATCTTGTAATGCTTAGCAATAAAATTTGTAATTGTGAGTCTTTTGAAGCCCATAGTTAAAGAATACTAACACAGTTTGTTTACACTGAAGGAATTCAGAAGAAAAACTCAAGTAATTAGATGACAATAACGGATAGGTACCAAGATTATTCTGTGCCCAATATAAATGGGCATTTCAACCAGAGTTCTATTTAGCTTTGCTTTGCAGTAGAAAAAATGAAAGATTGAAATGCCTTCAAAAAGATTTTTGTTTTCACAATTAAGAAATTATTTTCCCCAAAAGCATCAGCTCATCTTGGAATTAATTATCATTTTAACTGCAATTACACTAATTTGTGAGTTTAGTTTCATCTCCATGAGCTTATTATTTTTTTTGCACAGCTAGAAATGGGAAACACTTAGAGTGGATCGTTTATGACATCAATGACCAGCTGGCTAAATGTAGCCTTTGTTTTAGGGAATTTTCTGGCCTCTTCATTCTGTTTCTAAAATATACACATGGGCTCTGATTCAAGAAAGTCACCTTACTCCAAGTCTAAAATTGCATGTCTTGCAATGGTTCAGCTCACATGCACGATGCTTAGAGTGCACTTTGTTAGTTTTTCTGAATTGATGCCATGAAAGACTTAACTACATCAGTAAATATGTGAAGGAGTAGTCTTGAATGGCTAAAGTGTTTAAATTCTGTTTATTTAGGTTTAATCTATGAGCAGAGTCACCACTCTTCTCTGACTAGGTTTGGATCTGGTTTGATTAAATCTCTGCACTGCGTTGCCTTGCATTTTTGTTTCCACATTTAGGCATGCCAGGTCCATCATCAAACATTTTATCTTATTTATAAAAGGTATTGCTAAAGCAAACTGATGCAAAACTATCTTAGGTTTTTCTCTGGCACAAAGAAAATTAATAATGGCTAGCCAGAATAAACGATGCTTACTGATATTGAGACAGTTCTTCACCATACCTGAACTGGTCCAGATAGTCAAGATTCATATAAGGACTGGTCCATTGGTTACATCTGCATCAGTAAGCAGTGCTAGGGTCTATTATTACATGGCTCTGAGGGTAAGTGGCTCTGTTTGGCTGTGTCCCTACAGTTAAACTCTGATCTTCCAAAATAGGAGTGTTGCATCTGAATTCCTTATTGGCAATGATTTCTGTGCTTGTGCTAAAAATTCCAAGATGCTTTGGAATTGCTTGCAAAAGTGCTGGATTGTGCAGGACAAAAAAAAAAAAAAAAAAATATAAAGGATCTTTTAAGCAGAATAATTTTACAGACAACCAAAATGCAGTGCCTGAGACCATTCGTGTGTACCAGTATGGATGCAGTCATTATTTAGGTAACAGTGGTAGGTGCTCCAGAGGAAGCACAGCACCAGGTGCTGCTCAGGAGCTGCAGTGTCTGGTGCTGTACATGGAAGCACTGTCAAGCTCCTAGGGATGGTTTTAGACAATAGTGGTGGCAGTATCTAGCAGAGGTGACAGTGGTTATGTCACCAGCTTCCCTTCCCTCTTCTGTTCTTCATCTCTGAGAGCTAAAATGTGGATGTCCAGAGTGTGAAAGCTCCAAGAGGTCAGGATCTGGGCTAATGCCAGAGAAAGCACTGGAAAGTGGTGGAGGACTGAGTCCAGTAAAGCTGTGTTGTCACCTAACCTCTAGAACGATGAGCATCTGACAGTGAATGTGATGACTGCTAGAGTAATCCATTCATTTGCATTCATCATCAGGGACAGGGTTTTGTTCTGTGTGACATTTTCGGAAGAAATTGGTTCTGCTTTTCTTTTAGACTATAGGACATTTCGATGACATCATGAATAAATACCTATAATTTAACCCACTGCCATTAACATTAATCTGGTGTTTTTAAATGAAATTGGACTAACATGTCAATCGTTGTTTCTTTTCTTTATATTACTGTTTTAACCTTTGGGACAAAGATGCTTCCTTCAAGAATTTTGCCCTGTCTCATTTGGGATCTCATTGCTTTCAAACAGTGCTATTGATGAAATGATTTCTGACATTTAATGTTTTTTTCTGATAAAGAAAAAACACCTCTGAAATATTGAGTTTAATGGCAGATGACTAGGTGGAGCCACCGCTTGGTTTTGGTCTGACAGCAATATTTATGGGCAGTGCTAGATGAAAGTTAAACTGGTACTTTTATGCCCATTCCCTTGGCCAGATGCTTGGCAGGAGCAGACGTTGTTCTTGTTTTCTTCTAGCATCACCTACAACAGAATGAAAAATAAAATGTACCCACTGAAACCACTGGGAATTGCTAACCCCTGTAAACCTGAGGGATGCTCACAATTACTGATCCAGAGTCCTCCTCTGCTGATTATTGCTGTGATATTGCTTGGCTTCCAGCACTTGTGGGAATATCCCGAGTATGGGACCATCTACAGCCACCACTTAGGCTATTTGCTCTAAACTGACACATGATATGTAGATAAACAAAAATAGTTTTTCAGAATCAGGCATTTTGTTTGTGCTTTAGAGGCAAGCTTTTGTTTTTTCCTTCCACAAGTATGTGTGACCACTCTTGGAAAAAAGGTTCTTAAATAAAAAAGTGGAAAACAATTTCGTCATTCATGTTTCTGTTTTAGTTTAATATATTTGATGTTCCTATTAGTTCCACTTGGAGAGAGAAAAAGGCTTTCATTCTGCATTAGTTGATTGTTTCCATCAGTCTCCCTTCCCCCTTCCCCCACATTTTTCACACCTCCTACTGTGTATGAACGCCTGCTGCACCATTTATTTTTGCAATGTGTAAACTGTTACTTCCTCCAACAAATCAGATCTGCTTAGGGTGAAATTAAAGATCTGAAGAGGTGACTGTCCTGCTGGTTTTGACATTTTAAGATTTTAGTGCTATGCAAGAAGCAGCTGCCCTTTTCTGCCTATAGATATTAAATCTCCAAAGGAATTATGGAATCAGAAATGAATTATTTTGGCATAAAAAGAAAAAGAGAGGATTCTATTCCAGGAAACATAAACTGCAGTTCTTGCAGTGAGATGAGATCTGGCAAGTAACAGAGTGAGAAATAATTAGCCTCTCTTTGGTGCTTCCATGCAATGGGCAGGAGTGCCTAGAACTCAAATTTTAGTGCCAAGGTTAAAAGTCATGGTATGGACTGATTTAAAACTGACAGATTTGTGTGCCTAAGGCAGAAGACAGAGTGTGGCCTCCTTGTACAGAGCCTAAGCCCCATTCTGCAAATCTCTCTACTTGTGGGAGTTATACACGTCTCAAAATAGCTCCCTTGGCCTCAAAAGGAAGATTTTTCTTGTACACGAGTTTGTAGGATGGAGTCTGTACATTGCACGCTACAAATAAAATAAAAAAAACCTTAAAGGCATGATGTTACACTGTAGCCTGATATCTCAGCAATGATCAGGTTGTAACTTCCAGGACAGGAGTTGACATATATATCCAGAAGATGATACAACCTATCTGACATGTCCTAGTGTAGGACAAGCTGTGCCCCTGGCCCTTTGGATGTGCCACTGGCTGTATAGGGAATTGAGGCTGCCAGGTGAGAGGACAGGCATGTGCTTTAGGTGTTTGATGAGGTGATACGCATCTTGTGTCCAGGAGAGGCTCTTGGCTCACAGCTCTGTCAAAGAAGGCTTGTGGCTTTGCATCCAAACTATTTTTTCCCTCTCAGGGCATGTTCATAACTAATTCCAGAGATATGGGCCATTAAAGGAAAGAAATTATCCCCTTGGCAGAGAGAGTTTGGGCCAGACAAGCACCATAATCACTGAAAGGTTGTCCTCTCTCTCCTTTCCAATCCCTCATCATACCACAGATGATTCCAGCTGCATTTCTTTTCTCAGCTTGCTGTCCATAGAGGCATTAAATCTAGGAAAGCAACCTGACCTGCTCCTGGGGGGAAGAAAGACCATGAGAATAACCAGGGAACACCTCCATTTCAAGGTCTGAGTCCCCACTATGCAGTCACATTTGAGCACCTCACACCAGTGCTCTAGTTGAACAAAGACCTTTCCTACATTTTATTCAAGTCTATTCACTCCTTTTTTCACTGCAATATATGTATCTCACATAGCATTAACTACTGCTTAGCCTCATCAGCTGAGGTAAATGTGATAAAACGACTGGAGTCATTTGTAGAGGCCAATTCAAAACCCTATTGCATTTTTAAAAAATTCATTATATCCATGCTTCTTATCACTATAGTAACTGCACATCTTCTAGTCATGTATTAAATGATGTGACTAACATCTGTTGTACATGAAATGTAAGAGGACAGAGTGAAGAACTACAGACTGCACTCAGGGGAGGTGAGGTGACAGCAGCGACAGCCTTTAATCCCTGTGGGAGTTTGCTTTGCCCTGAGAAAGTTCATAGTCACACTTCTGTGCTACAAAGCAGATGCACTAGGGAGAAGCACAAAAAAGGAAAAAATCCCATACCCACCCAGTTAGATGTTCCTTATGGGTATGGTCATGAAAGCAGTGGGATGCTTGGTTTCAGTTTGCAGCAGTTTAAGCAATCCAGCTTAAAAAACCCTGTCTCCAAATGCTCATAACTCCCCAGCCAGTGCTTTGACAGCAGCCCCAAATCAGCTGTTGGCTGCTGGAGGTGTGCTGCTGCTCAGGAAAGAAGCTGAAGCGATTCAGGTAGCTCTGCGTGACCCATCTGTGAATGGTACGACCATCTGAACTGTGGAGAGGGTGGAGGCTGGATCACTGCACCTCTTGGATGCCAAGACCAGGGCAGCAGGCTTGAGTCCATCTGGAGTAGTAACCTACACCGTTCCAGGACCACTTCTGAGATCTGCACGTCTCTGTGCTAGCAAATCTCCTCATCCTTCAAAACAGAGTGTCTTCATGCAAACTTCATACTGGGAAAGGTCTCTGGACAGATTTAATGTGTGGTCCACCAGTGCCAAGGGATGTTTGCTGTTTAATTTATTAGTATGAGCAAACCCTACAGAAACACAGAGGTGCAAACTTTTTCTCAGTTCCTTTGCTTTTTCTTCTCATTTGACAGTGACATCTCTGTATCTCCGTATCTGCTTTTGCTGACCTCAGGGGTGCTCTTGCATAAATGAGGTTACTCAGCTCATCTTAGTATTGCTAGAATTAAGGCCTTAAATCACTGCTTAAAGATTACCAAGAATTTAAAAAAAAAAACCAACAAAAAAAGTGAAGCAGAGCACTCTACTGAAATCTCTGCTGAGGAGAAGAGGCTCCTTACTCAGCTTGGAGCTGACTTAGTATTTTTGTTTCTCTGTGATGGTTGAAGCTGAGCACAGTGCTTCTGAGCAGCTGCTGCTTTGGAAGCCAGTTTGTTTCATTTAGGATGTAGGTAAAAGTGTTTTCCTGCAAAGAGACTGATTATACACTCCCAAACACACAGAAGCATCAGCATTCACAGCATGCTTTTTACAAGGGTAATAAAGTTTTATATGCAAACACAGAAGAAACAGTTTGCAGAAAAATACTTAATGCACCCAATTATCCACCAAAATAAATGGATGGGAAAGAAACTGGCAAAATTTGGTTCATGCTTAATTATTTAACATTTGAACCTTTCTGTTCTTAGCAATAAATTCCCATTTCTACCACCCATTTCTTGGTACTTTATTTGGTCTGGACTCTTGTAACTGCACTGTGAGCATTTAGGAGACTGCCCAATGTCAGTGTGAAGAATATGGGAAAGGTTTGACATCAATTACAACATTACACACAACATAAAATTTAACGGCTTGAATCAGCCTTTCATTGCTATTTAAAGCAACCTTGTATGGGTTTTTTAAGATCCTAAAAATTAACCAGCTTCTAAAAGGTCTAATTTTTCAACAGCTTATGATCTTACTCTGAGGTTTTTAAAATGTTATTTCAGTTCTGTGGTATAACTAGGGGGAAAGTCTGACAGGTAAGTGGATTTTTTAAAGTAAAAAAGAAATTAATCTCCTGGGTAATGGAGAACTCTGTGGGGTAAATTAAAGGAAATAAAGTCAATCAGATTCTCTGCTGGCTTGCACTCTTTGCAGCTCCTTTGAGAGGAGGCAGGCTGAGGCAGTGAGCCTGCTAGGCTATGACCTAGGGAAGAATTTGTCCCACAGGTTTTTATTTTAATTCTTAAATAACTGGGAATCACACCGAGGACTTGGGTGGCTTGGTGATAAAGTGCGGGTTTTCCACCTTTGCGGCCACATTCAGAATTGAGGTGGTGGCCATGGCTTTGCCTCTCACTGATGTGCAATCATCTCATAAACCACTAGTTTCTGCCCAGGGGAGAGCCAGGTGGAGCATGAGTAGGACCTGGCTTACCTCTCCCTTCTGGTAAGGGTGGTCCTCGCAGGTCAGAGCTGAGGTCGCCCCGAGGGCGGCATGAGGAAGCTTCCTTCTTCTGCAGCTGCAAATTCTGGGCTGTGGAAAAATAAAAGGCTCAGTTTCTAATTTTTAAACTAAATAATCAGATGAAACTTGGGAGAAAAGAGATCCTGAAACTGTTCTTAAGAAGAAAAAAAAGTCCTTAGGAGATCTGTGGATATGTTTTTACTCAATGTGTTGGGGGTATAATTAGAAAACTACTTTGATGTAGAATGAAATAGTTGCATGCAGATCTTGATCATTCCACCTTTAATAATGGGTAAGTGGGGAGAAATATATAACCTTCTAAATTAGGAGTGTTTTGGTGATTTTGTTTACAGTCCATAAAATTTTACTTCTCTGAGCTGCTGCTGTCTGCCAGGACATCTTTAGTTTGGACTGGATGGGCAAGGACGGTTAGTGAGTCTTATTTCACACTATAGGAACTCCAGTGGTGTTTTTCTGAAAATATTTTTTCCCAACTGCAGTATAGCTGTAACCATGACCTAGGTCACAAACACTTCCTGCAGGGGTTGTGAAATTTTCCAAAGAACCCAGTGTTTTCATTGGTGCTATTTCTTCCATTTAAAATGTATCTGGTTTTAAATGTAGAGTTTTGCCTTATCAGCACTGGGAATTACATGTAACTTTTATTGACTATATGGAAAGCAGTACCCATAGGCTTTAACTTAGAAGTCTCAGGAAGTTTCTGAAAGATCATGCAATGGCCTGTCATAATTGTAGGTACTTGACAAGCAGTTTTTCCCTCTGTCTTTTGTCTTCCTAGCCCAGTCCTAGGGATAAACCAAAGAGTGGAAGAGTTTGAGTTGAGCCTATATCATACCCCCCTTCTTGTGAGCCAGCCTAAAGGAGACAGAGGGACTGAGATTCCCAAAAAGCAGTCAGCAAAACCTCTTGCTGCACCCAGGGAGATTGGTGAGGGATAATTCAAATTCCATTAGATCTCAGGCCAACACACACATACATACATATTTTCTGCAGAACATTTGAAATATAGACTAATTCCTCATCCAAACACCACACCTGCTCAAAGGAAAGACTGGAGTCACCTCTAATGTACATGTTGTGCTTTGATGGGCAGTATGAATTAAATTCTTCCACAAAAAAACCAAACATCAGAAAAGAGAAACAGATCCT
Source organism: Merops nubicus (assembly GCF_000691845.1). Taxonomy (NCBI): domain Eukaryota; kingdom Metazoa; phylum Chordata; class Aves; order Coraciiformes; family Meropidae; genus Merops; species Merops nubicus. The sequence goes on from NW_008587500.1 coordinate 77,258, forward strand.
GAAATTTGAGGGAGGAAAACATCCCATATTAAAAAGAAAGTATTGGCCATAATGTCATTTGGAAATTACACCAGCTCATCTTTTACTTGGTACATGTTTGGAACATAATAAAAATGAATGTGAAATGAACCATTTCTAAATTGCAAAATATATAAGAATTTATTCTATGAAAATCTATTTTGTACCCTCTGTGGTTTAAACATCCCCAAATCTCTATTTAGTTTAATGGACAAAAAAAAATAAATTTAAATAAAGTATTATCTGTTGTTGGACAGCAAGGCTTGCAAGCTGCAGCTTACACGCTTTGAACAGCCCCCGATGATTCAGCCACACAAGACATGAAAAAAACCTAATCAATGTCATTTTTACATAAAAAGCAAAAGACTATGTTTCCCATCATAAAAAGGTTATGGTGTTTACACAAAAGCTGCAGCTAACCTCATAAAACTGTGTTGATTTCCCAGTGGGGTCCTCATAGGACACTTGGCCATGCTAGACGACACACTGACTTCTAGCACCACCATCACCCGGGGTTCCTTTCAAACACTGGATGCATATTGCTGCTGTCATCAAGGGGGCCTTCTGATGAGCTCATACTGAATTTCTTGTCCAAAGGTGCCTCTCAAGAACTTCGTGTCCTGTGGTCTGTTTATGGAGACAGACAAGACCACTGGAAGTAAATCACAAAACTGGGAAATTCTGTTATTTTGTTCTGGATTTCCTTTAGTGATAGGGGACTTTTTGTCCTTTTAAAGGAACTCCTCTCTCAGAATATTATTTAATAGCTAAAACAAATAAACCAATTCTTAGAGAAGCTAAAGATCAGCAGAAAAAAAAAAAAGATAAAAAGGAAAATAAGAAATCATCATCAGAAGAAAGGAAAATAAGTTAACAGAAAATCTCTCTGCTGACTGAAATGAATTTTAAATGAGGCATATACTGAGAATTTCTATTCGTAAAATGTTTTTACACCATGTAATTAAGAGGACTTTTCTCCAAAGGCAACAAACTTGCCATATTTTCAGAGACATGTCAAAGGATTTTTATACAATAGTCAACATCAAATGTTTGATTTTTCCATAGGGTGAGTGAAACAGGATGATGTGAAGAAAATAATAAAAATATGACCAAATTCTCTGTTGTGGCTTAAAATGTTATATAAGATTTAACGTCTTATAAAACCCGAAGTCTTCTGGTAAAACTTCATTGTTAGAAAAGAATAGGAAAAAGAAACAACTGTTTTCTTTCTGTGTTTGAACCTTATAGCTATAGAAGTTAAGTGACCTGAACAAATTACATCCTTTCTAGACAGTTACACCAACTCCAATTATATTTTGCTGCCAGAAGAACTTGCTCCCCTCATGTCTGTTACTTAAAAGCATTTAATATTAGTATCTAAATTATAACAAGACAAGTTCTGCTCTTTCCAGATAACAGGAGCTGGGGATGGTTTTCTATGGAATAGGCTGTAGTTCTGCAAGATCAGAGAATGCAAGATCAAATGGATTGAAAATAAAGATGAATTGTGTTACATCACAGGTCTTAATTTTAAGACAACTCGTTGCAAAGAGACCAGAGGAACTAGTTTTAAATTACAGAGAAATTTTGGAAAGAAAAATGGAGAGATAAAACATGTTCATTGAGAAATCCTCATCTTTAACTAATAAAATCTTTTAATATGTGCCTTTCTTTCCCCTCTTGCTCAATTAAAAATATGTTAATACAATGTTAAGTTTGAGATTTAAACCCACAAGAGTCAGGAAATTCAGAATTAAGACTCCTTTGGGAACCTTAATTCTGTTCCCCTTGTGCATATTATATTTTATGATAGGGTCTTTCATTACGTGATCACATAACACTGGGGCAGTGTGACATGCACTGAGTGGCATTGAATAAGTGTGGTTTGTTATGGAGGTTACAGAAATGTCAATGTCACTAAATAGTCTTGCAAAAATGTAACAACTGCAGTTTTTAGAAAAGTATTCCTTCATTATTAAAACCCCACAACCCCCCCAGCTTTTGGCATACTGTTGTACACAAGGACCGTCTTCTTAATAATGGTATGTGCAAATGCAAAAGAAAAAGAAAAAGGTTTTTTTTTAGATTAGTTTCTCCACAGACTGTTCTCAAACACTTTTGGAGAGTATCTTTGAGGCCTGTGTAGTTGTCTATTAGGAAACTTTGTTTCCTCTGTTTATCTTTGGAAATGGTGTGGATTGTATCACGCCCTGGGAAGATGCTAGACTACTGTTCTGGAAGAAGAACAGTTGGGTTAAACATGAAAAAAAAATTTGGGAACTTTTTCCTGTAAAAACAAAAATGCTTAAATATTCCCCCAAACTATGTAAAATCCTATTAGTAGAAAGGTGTGAGTCTTGCCAGCTTTTGAGTTAGGGGGATATTTTCAGAAGTACTCTCATCATTTCTGGGAGCAATTTTTGTTTTAGTGACATAAAGTTTTATTAGAGGTAAAGATCTGGGACGTTCCTCCTCAACCTCTCTCAACTGCATGGGCACTAACTTGCCAATTTCCGTTTGGACATTATCTCACAGATGTGCAGGTTCTGTAGGTCTAAGGTAAGCCTACCATCTTAAAACTCCACCAACGACTAGTACAAAGATACATCCATGGCTCCAAAGACTCTCCCAGTCCTCAAGTAGAAAATCTAAGTCACATTTCTCTTCTATTTAATTTAATCACAACCACTGTTCATGAAAAATATGTTAATATGCTTGGCTTTTTTTACTTTTTTTTTTTCTTTTGTATAGACACCACTCCATTGGTGGAAAACTTTTTAAAGAATGACTGGTTGTTCCCTGATATGTGGTAGGAATAAAATCGTCCTACATGCATGTGTCCTGGCATGTTCTTTATGTAATGGTGCACATGCCAGGATCAAATGCACCAGAATACATTCAGAAGGATGATTTGCATGGTAGAAGACATCCCAGATGTCTTGTTCAAGTAGAGGAAATGCTACAGCAGAGATAGTTGAAAAGTTTCAGAATTTAAATTTGTTGAGAACACCATTTCAGAGAAGGACTTGAGGGTATTTTTCATCCACTTGATGAATGAAAAAATGAATATGAGCCAGTGATGTGCACTCGCACATCCTGGGCTGTATCAAAAAAAAAAACCATGGCCAGCACATCTAGTGAGGTGATTTTCCCTCTCTACTCTACTATGGTGAGACCCCATGTTAACTACTGTGTCCAGCTCTGAGGCTTCCAGCATAAGGCAGACATGGATCTATTCAAGCAGGATCACGAAGATGATAAGGAACTGGAGCACCTCCCCTGTGAGGGCAGGCTGAGAGAAATGTGGTTGCTCAACAAGGAGAAGGGAAGGCTGCAGGAAGACCTTGTAACAACCTTCCACTGCTTAAAGGGAGCCTACAGGAAAGATGGGGAGGCATCCTTTATCAAAGAGTATAGTGATAGGACAAGGGCTAGTGGCTTTAAACTGAAAAAGTATCAATTTAGATTAGATATTAGGAAGAAAATCCTTACTGTGAAGGTCGGGAGGCACTGGAACAGGTTGGCTAGAGAAGGTGTGGACGCCCCTACTCTGGAAATGTTCAAGGCTGGGTTGGATGGGGCTTTGAGTGAACTAATCTGGTGGGAGATGTCTCTGCATATGGCAGGAGGGTTGGAACTAGATGATCTTTAAGGTTCCCCCCAACCCAAACCATTCTATTACTCTGTGGAAATACTGTTCACATTTTCAACCTTTTGGCCAGGAACTTAGTCAGCTGTATTCTTTGGCACGATTACTTCTTCTTATTTATTTATTTATTTGTCTTTAAACTTCTGAAATTTTTGTTTATGTTATTTTTTTGCTTCTTTATAAGCTTGCTTAATTTATTATACAGAGGTAAGGCGGTGAAATTTAATGACCTGTGAAAAACACAGGGTCACTTTAGATGATATATAGGTCTCATCTGACCCTGAACTTCCAGCTTGGAAGCTGGACTCTCTGATCCTTATGGGTCCCTTCCAACTGGATATATTCTGTGCTTTTTTGATTCATTAATTGATCGGTTTTGGAAGGAATCTAGTTGCCTAGATTTGTGCTGTGTTCCCAGCCATCACAGCCACAGTTCAATGCACCATCCCTAAACCTCTGACGGTAATTCGTAGCTTCAAGTGAGCCAGTTTATCTCCTGATATAAAATGGAAGTAATGTAATCTCTTCCCTCCTCCTTTTAAGTATTCTCTTAAACTTTTACTTCCTGGATTTCTTTGTAGTAAGCACCATCTCTTGCTTAACAGTCGTATTTGATAACTGAATGATGACTTCAAGGTGTAAAACTAAAGGCTGCAGACTCGGAGGGCAGCCATATGCTATACAATACCAAGAGGGTTTTAAAGGTTTCTCCTACCTCTTCTCTTCTTTCGGATGCTAAAGACATAATTAGTAACATGCTTCCTACTTTTGACGTTAAGTACCACCTCAGACAAGAAGCATAACGATGTTTTGTCAGCACAGACATAAAAAGGTTAGACCCAAAATGGTGGTACTCCCCATACTTAACGAGATCATTGCACAGTTTTATAAGGAGAGAGTTTCCCACACACGGCTGCCCTTTCAGTTCTGACTTTTTAAAGTCAGTGATTTTAAAACCTTGCAACAGTTTGTCATTTGAAGTGTAAAATTTTTTGTTTCCTTAAAGTAGCAAGATCATTCTTACTCCTGGGGTTTAAAAACACAACGGGAAGAGTAGAAAAAAAAAAAGAAATATAAAATGCCAGGGAAGTATATAGACTAGCTCTGATTCAAAAGCAGTTGGTTTGTTGCTTTGCCAGGTTTGTTTGCTAACGTGGAGACTGTCTTGGACTGTAAGTGTACTTGGTGCAAGCAACCTTTTCTCACTGTGCTGGGACTTTTCAACGATCTAAATTTTAGCCAAGCCCTTCTAGTACCAGGTGGTTTCAGGGCACTGTGGTTGCAGTTCTCTTTTCTGCTTGATGGGGCAAACAAGTAGCAGCAAGAGGTTGTGGAAAGTCAGAAGAGTGATGGTGAAGCAGCCCTCTGCACAGTCATATAGCAGGAGAGGTACAAAAAGGGGGAGAAAGGCACATCCCTCCTACTGTAGCGTTTGCATTTCTCCTCTCATATAGACAACGTGGTGTGAAAAAGTAAGAGTCAAACTCCAGGGCAATGGGAGTGCAATTAATTTAATCTTGGTTTTTTTTTTTTGCAATAGGTCTTAATAAACTCTTCCAGTTTCCACTGTGCTTTGTGCCCACAGCAGTCCCAGTCCTGTTGTTTTATTTGTGCCACAGAGTGGTTTACCCATGAGTGGTCTTGGCTGGGTGAAAGGGGTTGTTCAAGGGGTAACTCTGGGTGTCTCATGCTGGAGTCCCTGTGGAACATGGAATGATGCAGTACAGGATTCATAATGCACCAGTAATATCACTGGAATGGAAATGCTGTGCATTTTATTTTGATTTGCTTTTGTTTGTTCTATTTTGTTTTATTTTTGTATCATGCTAGGACTGCATGATACAAAAACCTGGCTTTGCTTTCAGGTGGCTTTTGATGCCCATTTTCTTCATTTCTTTCTTTGCTAGGAGCAGATTTGATATACTAGGTGGGATTTTGGTATTGTAAGCAGTTTTCTTCTTTTGTACGTGTCTAGGCTTTTGCTGACCATAAGGAAATATATAAATTTATAAAACTGACAATATAGGTGTAAAGTAACAATATATAAATAATGGAAAGTTAAATGGACCCAATGGAAGCTATCTCCTCTACCTTTGTGTGTGTGTGTCTGTGCATAAACCAGCCTGAATCCTTGTTAGAAGTTACTAAGTCATTTGATGTCACTTGGAATGTGGTTCATAATGGACCCGATGGAAGCTATCTCCTCTGCCTTTCTATGTGTGTATGTGGATAAACCAGCCTGAATCCTTGTTAGAAGTTACTAAGTCATTTGATGTCACTTGGAATGTGGTTCATGTTTTCTGGTCCTCCTCTCATGATGAGGTTTCATCAGGTCATGAGCTGATCCAAGGGTTTGTAATCAATACTGCCCCTGCCCTTCACCATCCCCTGAGTTCCTGCTTTCATTTGTTTCTCTCTATTGCTTACCTAACCCTGTGTTGATCTGTTTTAGTCCAATAAATGGACAGAAAACCAACAGAAGATAGTTGACTGTCTGCTGATGAATGGGCTGAGCTAGCTCGTTAGGTGGTCAGGTGAGGGCAGGAGCTGGAGCACTGGCATGGGATAGACAACAGAAAGGGAGGGGGAAAGAAGGCCCTTTTTTGGAGACAGTAACCTTTAAAACTGATAAAAGTTCATTTTGGTGCGAAAAGCTTAAAAGCTAACACTTGCAGGATGAACCAGCTGAAGAAATTGACTGGATAATAATAGTGATTTTTGGTGCAATTCATCCTCTGCTCTTATTCACTGGATGAGTGCACAAGCCCAAATCTGATTTAATTGACATAGGTTATTACATTGTCTAAATTAAGCAATGCAATAGAGCTACATTAAGTGAGATGAATGTCGTGATGAGCTATACCTATTCTTTTTGACTGTTGACATAAGCCCAAAAAAAAGAAGAAAAAAAATGCTGAAAATTCAAAGTATCAAAATGATTTTCAAATGGAGTTTTCATCCACAGAATTACAGTAATCTAATATGACATTAATTTTAAAATAATTAATTTAATTTGAAATGTCTGTTGCTTACAGAAAGCATTTTGAAGTGTGTCACTTCATGTGTACATATGTGTAACACTGTTCATGAAATACTGCCCTAAAAACTCCTTCACTTTCCTTACTGCAGAAAAATATTTGACATTAACTATTTCTTTTCAATTACAACATTAATTATTTTTCATTGTACAGCTGATAATAACCACAATGATATTTCCAGACCCCAAGCTAATTGTGACATATGGAAGATTCATTTTCCAATCCATGTCTGCTACCAGTATGATGAAGGAACCTGAGAAGGCAGCTTTCATTCATTCCCCTCCACAGTCTGTAAAATGAATATAAGGAGAATTTGTAATCTGTCGTATGATTTTGAAAGAAAAGTAGTGAATTAAGTACTCTGTTTGTGAACAGACTGGTATGCTGCTACGGAGAAGAGGATCACTCAAGGTCACACTGAAGAGATGGTTAGATTTCATTTTTTCTGCTGCTGTGTTCATAGTTGCTTATTAAATATGCCACCTGTAGGCAGTAGGAATTGTTTATTTTTTACAGATGTGCTACTATTGGATATTATGTAGGGGTCAAGTTAATTTCCTCAAATATCTTACCGTGTCAAACGTCTTTTCTTTTGAAAGTTGTTTTCTTTTTCCTCATGTATGGGGCCCTTTATGCTGAATCAGTAGCTCATACACTTGCAGTTAAATATGAACTGGTACTGTGGCTTTGGTGAGTCATCAGTTTACCCTTCTGCTATCTGAGAAGTCATGCAAAGGGGAGACAGAGGTCACCCCTGTTGCAGGAGTTTGGTCAGCTTGTCAGGTTATTATGATGGCTGCTAAAAGTCAGTTCTGATTTCAGACAAAATATATATGGTGAGATTTCTTTGCCATTCAGACAAGGGTGGTTTTAACATCAAGACATGACAGCTTTATGTTTTTCTTTCTGTGACCTGATCTCACCGCGTATGTTAAATTCTCCCATTTCTGGGACTTTTAACCTAAAGATACAGAGAGGAATATTTGTAGATGTAATGTATCCTGGTTTTGATTTTATTAAGTGTGTTGGTGTTAAACAATGTGTATTAAGTAAGACCTGCTCCTAGGTTCAGTGTCCTGCTCCTGCCTCTGCTACCTGGGCAGAGCTGGGGGAAACGTGGGCAACCCCTAAAGCAGCACCATGGCACTGCTGAGTTTATATGCAGCCTGATAGCTAACGTGGCCTCTGCAGGGCTGTGTGTGGCCCTGAGTCACCGGTGGGATGAGATCCTTACTGAAATGCCATGGACATAGCCTGCAACACAGTGTGCCAGGGCAGAACTGTGGAGAGTGAGAGATGGAGCTGAGGGTTTTACCTCAGAGCAGATCTTGTCTGGCTTGTGAACTGAATGTCTGTTAGCTTCTGGAGCTCATGGGGAGCTGTCCTGGAGGGAAATTTCACAGTAAGTTTCATCCCCAAAAGCTCCAGTTCCTGCAGCAGGAACAAAAGTGCCATAAGTAAGGACAGTCAGGAGACTTTAAACGTGTATTCCTAGTGAAAATGCAACAGCACTTTAGACATACTCTTTGAATGATTTCATACTATTGTGAACTCCCATTCTGGTTTCATGGGACTGAGCTTTTTTTTTTTTTTTTTTTACTCTGATTTTATCTACTGGTATATGGTTTCTATAATTTGCTAAAATACTGTCACCAGGATTCAGAATCACAGCATAATAATCAGGTCTTTATAAAGCTGTTATTGCTTTTTCTTTTAGTCCTGCTAATGGTTTCTCAAAATAGACCCTCAGAGCTCTTTGAGATATTTACACATGGTGGCAAAAGGAAATAAAGTGCTTGAATCTCCCTTCTGATGAAGAAGCTGAGGCAAGTGATGTAGGCTAACTTTACCATGTCTCTAGGTTAATAAGAAAAGTGTAGTCCTCCAGACCACAAACAACCTACAAACTCAGTCCATGTCGGTAAAGCAGTGCCTGGACTATGAACCTATACTACCCTTTCCTCCTGCAGAGCAATAATGAAAAGTTTGAGGTAGTCATCTTAAGGGAAATGTCCTGTAAGGTTAAAAATAAAATGGGGGAAGAAAACAACAAAAGAATTTGGTCATTATCTCTGCTCTCCATCCTGCCTGGCAGCCCCCTTTATGGTTTGCCTTATTATGGTCCTGCCAGTCAGGAAACAGGAATTAAAGATCTGTCAATCACAGACAGCAAATAAACGTTATCCCATCCCACGAGCCTTTTCTTCTGCAATGTGTCTACGTAGTCATCAAAGTCATTTCCAGCTGTTTTTGTCTTTTCCTGCATGCTGAATGTGGCTGCTGAGTACTTGAAACCCCGTTCAGCACACTGCTGGCTGGTAAAAGCATGGCAGTTAGGGCTGCTGCTGGGGAGGATGAGAGGAGAGAAGTGCACAACAGGATCACACGTGGTCATCCTGTTTGTTGGAGCCTGCCCGGCTCCTGTCCTGTGCCCTGGCCAGAGCCCCTCTGGGACGGTCACCCGGAGGACTGCAGGCTCTGCTCTTGCTTTGAAGTGCCCCCCTGGGAGGAAGAGGGTGGGCTGGGATTTGTACATTACCCAGGACTGGAGGATGTTATACTCTTGTCCTCCTGGAAAGTGAAGATGTATCTCCTGTCGAAAGGGCTTCTGGGAGTGATGGGAGAAGAGTGCACTATATCAGACCAAAATTTGGGTGAAGAAGATCAGACCTTCCTATGAGACAATCACCTTATGGTTCTGTGGATGTCTAAGGCTGACTCTCTGGAAGCTGGCATTTTTTGAGAAGTAGAAGTTAAATATACTTCCTTACATTTAGGGACAGTTCATCTTCCAAATCATGTACCTTAAGTCTATAGATTCTCTTTTTGAAGCTTGAGGGTCTCCCTTTTCTCTCACACTTCTTCATTTCTCCCTCCTCCACTCCTTGTTTTGGTTTGGTTTTGTTTGGTTACCACTTCATTCAAGTTTGTATCAATTCTGAGGACTAGAGGATGAGGGAGGACTGACTACTGACAGGGCTCAGATCTAAGTAAAGCAACTGCAGCAACCTAGACTCTGCAGCAGATTTCTGATTTTGTCTTCAGTACAAAGAAAAATTTTTAGGTTTACTTGAGAGCAAGTCAACCAGAGTTTCAACTCTTGAAGAAATATAATGATATCTGACAGAAGAGAGTAAATTGTGGAACTTAAGGACAGAGATCAGAGCATGTTCCCTGCTACATTGCCAAGAGTACATTTGACTTTTCCTCTAAGACCCATGAAACAGGTAAAGCAGTGGAGAAGAGAATACTCCTGATATCTTCTGTCTTTGTGAAGTTGCAGGTGAATCAATTCCTATTAACAAAAGGCCTTAATCTTTTAGTGGTGTTGGCTGTGGCTAAAGCAAAATCAGGCTTCTTTCATGATTTTTCAGTTTCAGGATTTCTTTGATGTGAAAACATTGTGAAGACAACAGGATTTTTTCCAGGATGACTGAAGTAATTTTATCCTGTAGTCTCCTTCTGTCAGGGAAATAATTTTGGATTCTTCAGCAAACCCCAGTCCTATTACAGCTCAAAGTCTCACGTTTGCCTTTGGGATGATCAGGAAAGACATACATCCCACGTACTCAGTATGCTAAATCTACCTCTTCTTTCCCCAAAGGGCCATTTCAATGCTTACTCCTGTCTATCAGGCAGGTGAAGGGAAAGGACGTATGTGTGTGAGATGGCTATGCTGTATCTCCTTGGCCTCATGTCTTGTGTTTCACTAATGCCAAGGCAGGTGTTCAAAGCCCTCTGAAGGCTGTGCAGAGACATTCTTGTTTTCTCTCTCCTCCAATACGGACTCCTGAAATCTGGGATTTCCTGAGCATGAGGTAACATCTTGGTGGGCCCTAAATTTAATCTGAGCATAATACCTTTCTAAAATTACTGGTTTTATTTGTATTGGTGCAGATCCTAAGCAGCCTAGACTGGCAGAGAAGGTGTGTTAGGTGCTACACAAACATGGGACAGAGGAGCCCTCTCTGCCTCACTAAGACCATGCTGACAGTGAATTTACAGTGCTTGTATGTAAAATACATTAAAAAATTTAATGTAGAGGAGAGTGAGGCAGCTGTGAGACATTATTAGTCTTCAACAGTAGCAGTACATCAAATATCTGCATAATTTCCAGTTTCCTGGAGATATCATGACAGCGGAAAGTTCAACAGAAGGGCCTGAAGGATGCTTCTTGCCAAGGAAGGGCAATGCAAAAATTATCCATACTTTCATTTTCTTCTTTTTATTTTTAAACTTTTATAATAATTACCTTGCTTTAATTTCTTACAAAAAAATTCTTCTTGAGCGTGACAGGAAAGTATGGGCAAAAGTACAATGTGCTTCCTTGCCAGCTGACAATGCTCAGCCTCCATACCAAGAAAGATTGTGTTTCCTAAGACATGGGAGGAGGGAGGTGGGCAAAATATAGGGGACATCAAGAAGATACAGCAAAAGACATCATTAAAGGAAGGAAGCAAAGAAAAAGACAAAGTTGATGTGGTTAAAGAGATGTACAGGGAAAATGATTTTCCAAGGGATATTCTGAGATGATATAAATGGAGATGATGCTGTTGCCTAAGAAAGAAATCACTACAGTCTTTGTCCTGAAAAACTACTCCACCTCAAGTTTTGTCTGTTCAGTTTCTTGTGAGAAAGGGTAGTAAGTTACCAGTCACTAAACACCAGGGACCTATTGTAAATCCCTAGGATCAGCAAATAGCCCTGATGAGTGTCAGGCAGTTATTCCAGTGCTGCAGAACAGCAATTCCTCAAGTGCTGAGTGTGGAAGAACTTGGGTAAAATTAAGTTTCTACCCACAGGTTTCAGATTTTTTTGTGTGTACTGGCTATTAAAAGCTGTGAATCACATAGATACAGTACCCACATTTTCCTGATTTGCTAAACTTTTAATGTACTTGTTTCTTTAATACAAAACTGCCACATTTTTGTTTGCATGGCCATAAATCTTGGAAAAAAGATCCCAGATTATGAATGTGAAAAAAATATTCTAAAGAGCCTTTGTGAAAGATTATAGTGTGTAATATTTTCTTTTACACTAGAATTCATTTTGTCTTTTGTCTTTTAGCCTCAACACTAATTATACTTTTAAAATTTTTCAGTGATTTTAATGAACATGGTGCAACTGCAAAATAAGCACTAGTGTACAGAACCTGCCAATTTCCTTCCATTCCCACCTCTCTCATAATTTGTTCCTTTGCACTGGTTCCAACAGCCACTCTCCCTGGTAGCAGAAATACTGTAACATTGATGTTTGTCAGCTTCTCTTTCTTTCTCCTCTCCCCTTCAAGTATGGAGCTTACTGCTCTTCTCCAAATGGCAAAGACTCTGAGGAACAGTCCCTTGCTTTACATGTCAAAATGTGAGTTCTGGCTGGCAATTGCTTTAGTTTCGTTCCCTCGAGATCTGACGGTGCCAGAAATCAAAGCATAATTTTGCAGATGTTGAGATCCTGTAAGCCCCCTAGGTTGCAAAGCTAAGCCATAAAGCCAGCTGGCACTGTGGATGTGTGCTAAGAATGTAAAAGTATACGCTTTTAGTTTTCAACCAACAATGACCGACCGCTGGTAACTTCAACAAAGTGAAGCATTGCTAGCTTTATTTTTGGAGAGTAAGTGGCTCTCTGCATTCCCCTGAGCTCTTCTTCTGTTCCAGTGCTGCTGTTTTAAAGATGCTGTTCAGAAGTATAGAAATTTCTTTGGTGCCTTTCCAGCATATCTGCTGTTCTTTAAAGGGATACCGCCTTCTGACAGCACCTTCAGTTCACGGTAGAAAATTTAAGAGTTATTTCAGTGAACCTTAACCTTGTTGATTTCAAACTGTTTTATCTGTCTTTTAAAGGAAATGCATTCAAGGGGGAGAAAAAAAAACCCACAATATCTAAATTAAAAGGAGAAAACATGATGTGACAGCTCACAGACTCATCTGCAAAGAGACACTAGGTAGCCAAAATGTGGGGTGAGCTTAGACAGACATGGCATGATTCTGTGCTGTACACTATGGGGAAAATTGGAAAATGCATATTTAAGTTTCTGAAGAGGCTGTACAATAAACAGTAGCATCGTATCTTTTAATCTGGACGTTTCCTTTTACGTATTCATTTTACTTCATTCAGTGCATATCTTAGGTGAATCTTGAGAGTAGAGGTGGCTGGTTAAAGTAATGACGCTGGTGAAATGTTTTCTGAGATGTTTCACAGATAAATCTACACAGAGCAGGGTGGGAAAAAGTTTCCACTTTCTTCAGACCTTTAAAAATTCAAAATGCTTTGATTTGGACAAAGAAAAGGCCTTTGAACTTCTATATATGAAACTCATTCAGTAGAGACACTGCTCCAATGCAGAAAGCTATTATGAACTTGTGGTCACTCCAGATTTGACAGAGTCACCTTCAGACTGTCATGATAGAATTCACCCCTGGATAAGGAGCAGGCTGAGTCAGGACCTCATCAGTGCTGTGTGAACAATGTGGGAGGCACTTACCTTTAGTTCTCCAATGTTCAGCCCTGTACTCAGACTACAATGATTCTCCGAGCTTTTTTTTTTCCCGGTTTTGATCAAAATTCCAGGACCCAAGGAACCTTTCCTAAAGCAAATTGCACCCAGACCGCTAGGTTCTCATGCACAGTTTAAATTTCAATGAAGTGGTATTTTCCAATGAAAAAAAAAAAAAAAAGTTTAATTGAAAAATTCCTGACAAACTCTAATCCTATTAACTTCACTGTGGTTGCACATATGCTAATGAGAGCCGTGTGTGTGAGACTGTTGCTAAATTTGCAAAACACAATACCCAGGACATGCATATTATATGTAGTTTGACACAGGCACATATGGTTTATATTCTCTATTCTAAAACAATATTATGAACATTTTATAAGGTTGCAAAAGTGAGTATTGTAAATTCAAGAAATGCAAAAGTTATTGAGGCACGCACTTTGGACTCTCCCTCTCTCCAGTATAATTGGCCATATACACCTTCTACTTCCTCTTCTCTCCCTGCTTGTCCCTCTCATATTCCTCTTCTCTCTCCTCAGAGCCTTTCCTCTTTGGATAGCCTTCCTTTTTAGCAAATAGCACCTCTCACACGTGATTCTCACATGGCACTAGATGCTGTCATGAGCAGGTATTGTGTTGCTTTCTCTTATCTTCCTTATGTCTTGTCAGGTCGGACTAATTTCTGCAGGGAAAAGGATAAACTCTGTGTGGGGCGTGGGCAGTGATTACATATAGGTAATTGTTCTTGATTGCTCTTTGGACACTTCACAGTAAGTACTGTTCAACTTTTTTTTGACAAGAGGTGTCCTTGTGTATGCAGATTATGTCAATTGTCCTATAACAGTGTGTCTTTACAGAGAAACAATTATTACTCTTTTGCTAGGGTATGTGGTCTGTTCATTTTGATGCTCATTCTCCCAGGTCTACACAGAAGTCTTTGCTGATGCGAGACCTCAGTGAAATCATCAGGATACTGATGATGCATAATGTTTTGCTGCTACATTTTAACTTTGAAACTGAAGACAGACACATTTTCTCAAGAAAGAGGACAGAGCTGATAGGGAAGGATGCCAGCCCCGACCATGAGAGTATCTCACCACTTTCATCGAAGTTAGTGTCTAATATAAGGTAGTCTACTGCTGACCTCTTGCCTGACACAGGATAGTATCATTAATGGGCAAACCAGCAACCAAGGTCCTCCCTCCACTCTTAAATCATACACCAGAGATCCACAGTGGCCCACCACTGAAGGAAGGAATATGCTAATGCACTCATTCACAGCATATTGTGTAAATAAGGGAGCAAGCTGAATCCAGAACCATGCCATGGTAGGTAGAGCCAGCCAGACAAGGAGCACAACTATGTAGCAGTTCCACAGAGAGAGACTCATCATCTTGTCTCACTGTCCTGGGAGTTCCACTTGCTAAGAGTCAGGAAGCCCTTGCAATGACCAAAATCCCCACATATGCTGTGTAAGGAGATCACCCAACTGCACTGCAAACAGAGTCAGCTCTTACAGAGGTGGCTTCTTGCCCCACCTCCAAGTTAATGTGGAAGGTGGGGGCACCCGGTGGTGATCTCCTAATCAGTTCCCACCCAAGGCTGGCCAGACCCTGGGTGAAAACCAATCAGGAGGGTCTTTCTTGCCTGGGTGGACATCATCCATATGCCAACCCTCATTCAGGGCTGGAGGCTTAACTTCAGAACTTTGGGTAGGCTCCTGTAGTCCATCATTTATCAACGCAGAAAGGTGACAGATGAATTCCCCTTCAGTATTACCCGTCTTAATTATCTGTCTTTGGAGAGATAAATTGTCTTCTGGAGGCATTTACTCTCTCTAATCAGTGATTTTAGCCATGCTGCTTAGACAGTGTGACTAATTTCTATATGGCTAAGGTACAGTGAAATTAATCTCACAGTTTGTTTCAGTGTTAGGTGACTTCTGAGCTGCTATACTGAGTCCTGTTGATTTCGTGGTGTGCGGTCTTGTGCTGCTGCTTGCATGATGGTGGAGAAGTTGGCAAGAGGGGGACTGCACTGTATGTGTCCTACAGTGAAGAAGCTGATCTAAGCTGCAAGTTCTGTGATGCACCACAGCAGTTCTGGCATATGCACATTAATTTCATGCTGACCTGAAAGGAAGTGTTTTTATTCGGCTTGACAAGCTGAAGTATTTAGAATCCAGTTGACTTGATCCAAAAGAATGTATTTTGCTTACATTTTCCCTATGGAAAATTGAAGCATTTTTGGAAAAAGTAACATTTTCCCACAGAAAACTGTTTTTCACCAACAATAAAAAAAAAAGTTTTGATGGAACTTTTCCAACCAACTGTTATAGTACATAACATAAAAGGGGCCAAACTGATGCTGTACGGACATTCCTAGCTTTAGTCTATGCATAATCTCTGAGAGCTTTGTAACATCATATCTTTTGAAAGCTATGAAATCTTTGTAATATTCATAACTTCTTAAAAATTCACATAAATGTACTGCATTGTATTCTGTGTGTATTAACCTATACTAAGTTAAAGAGCAAACCCATGATAGGGGCAGTCATCCACTAGGCATTGGGCAAAGACCACCAAACTCACGTTAGTGTCTGAAGTTGTTGCTGCATCTGATTCCAGCTCCCTGAAGGATTCAGCTTTATATCACTAGCAAGTTGAGAGGAGACGTAAATGCTAGTTCCTGAAGTGTGGAAAAGAATTTGGACATTTTCAGATGAGCTGCAATCCAGTTTTCTTGGAAATAGGTACGTTTTAAGGAGAATAGAGGGTTGTTGCTCTCCTCCCCACAACCCCCACTGGAAGTAACAAGCCTATTGCATTTTACACCCAGGTGTTTGCCATAGAATCTGACACATAACCATGCCCTGGAAAACTATAAAACAATATAATTTATAGAAATAAACTGAGTGAGAATCATTATTTTTTATTGGTACCACTTAATGTGCAGAAAAAGCATACTTTCAGAAAATATGGAATAAACGTTTTGTTAGCCTTATTGGGTCCAAATGTTAGGGTTTAAATTATTTTACTATGCAAACTTTCTTTCATATCTTGGCAGTAGTGATTTCCATTTTTATTCCTTTGGTATCCATAATCTTATTAGAATCAAAAACATATGCTTTGAGATCATTGGACAGATCCCTTCTCCCACCCTACCCCCTTCTCTCTATGTTAAAAAATGCACTGAAAAGACTGACACTCTAGTATTGAGAATAACAGAAATGCTATAGGAGAAAATGATTCAAACTACCAAGCCTGAATGGGAAAAACCGTTTGAAAAGTGTAGTTGGGTTTTTGTTCTTTTGATTTGCAAGTCATTAGAGGTGCCAAAGTCTCCAAGGCTCCTGCTGGCTCCCATTCGGAGCCCCGCTCCCTCTCCTGCGACAGGAGGTGCTCGCACCAGGATCGCAGATTTACAGTACGGAAAAGAGTACAGGCAGATTTGAGCTTTATAACGCTTCTGGGGATGTAACACTTGCTGCAACCCATACATCTTGATGTCAGAGAATCATGTCTGTGGGACTGAAATGTTAGCTCACTGATACAGATTTATGAATTTATGAATTTCCTTTTTTTTTTTTTTTATTTTTTTTTTATTAGTGAAGCAGTGACAGATCTCTTAACATGTGAACCCAGCAGTTTGGACATTCCACCTGGTTGTCTTTTAGCCATGGGATACTCAGCAGATGGCAGGGAGTTGGTAGCCTTGTTTTAGATATTTATGATAGCAGACAGATTTTTTTTTTTTTCTAATTTGTCTTTATAAAACCACTTACATTTACATAGATTAATATTTCTGACAAGTTCTGGCTATTAGAGGTAGAATACAACAAAATACTTCCTTTTCTCTTCGGAGGCTACTCCATCCTTTTATTCATCTGTGATATATTTCATATAAAGTGAGCTTTTTTTTCTGGTGTTCACAGCTGGAATGTCAGGTGAGATTCCTGTCAATAATGCAGGTGACATATCAATTAAACTGGTTGCTAACACTCCTGAAGCTTCATACACGTGTAGCTCAAAGGCTGTACTTAAAAATAAATGCAAGCATTTTATGGTATGTATTTTCACTGTAAATGCACCCAAACCATCTTAATTCCACCTGGCAGTGATACCATGTCATGCCTCTTTGAATAAAATTAGATATGTTTAACATTAAGTATAATCCAAACTCTGAATTTCTTAAGGGAGCTGTCATTTACTGAATTGCAGCCCATCCACTAATGATGCTTAGAAACATCACTGGGGATAAGTGAGTCATTGCTGCATTTTTGGGAAAGCCATTTTTTGATCACTGTTGTGGGAGCAGAACCGAACTCATTCCAAAGAAGAGTTGCAGCTTGTGCTTTATTATTTTGTCATTTTGAGACACTCTCACTTTGAGACTTGCACTCTGTTTTCAGGGGATAAAGAATTCCCATGGATTTCATAGAGGTTGAAAAACACCTTCTGGATGTAGAGGATTTTGAGGACTTGTAATCCATTTTGCTGACATGGCCCGACTTAGAGCTGGTCATTGCAAGGTGGCAGGCTCTCAGTTCATTTGCTTTTTTATCGATAGTGTTATTGACACTTGCAATATGAAGCGTATTATATGTTGTGATTCTGGTGCTTTAGGGAGCTAGGCAAGATTCAGACCTATCCTTTGAAGGTGACACTGAATTTCATAGTTTTGTTTGATTCATCTTCTACTCTGCTTGCCCTAATACCAGCAGTTGTGAGGTACTTTGCTTGTTGCTTGAACTTTAGCACACAAAGTACTTATTTGAGTGCAGCATAAAATCCACAACTTCTAAAATGTTCTCAGCTTTCCAAGAAAGAGAAACTTTTAATCCAGAAAATGCATAGCCATGATCACAAGTTGAGTTACATCAGCTTCTTAGGCCACTTAATTCAAATATTGAAGGAGATCAGAATAGCCTCAGCCTGGGTTCATACCACTTAGTTTTACACACCTGAAGTTGACATATGCTTCCTCCATGGAAACACCAGGTACCTCATGAAAGGTGGAGGTTCTCCCTTCTCTCTCACCACTGGCTATATTGAAACCCTGGGATGACTGATTCCTAAACGTTACCTAATTTGTAGGCCATGCTACTTGCGTTATCTGCTGATGAAACTCAGAAAGAACAATTGTGGTTTGTTTGAACTTGTCATGGACTAAGGCAGTTTGTCAACTTGACAGTTATGGCTGAACTATAAACTCAAGTCAAATTTTTCAAAATGGATATGTTAGACCCCAACCCTTACATTTGGCAATGAAAAGTAAAGGAATACAATAGATATGTAAAAAAAAAAAAGTTATTGATTTTAGGCAGTACTAAACCAGCTCTTATACAAGTCATTTTTAAGCACCTGAACTGGAAGACAAATATGACTATTTTCTGGTAGTTTTTGTTAAACAGTAACTGAACATACTTTCTGCATGATGGAGGAATGATCTTGGCTATAAATAGGAAACTTGAAGATAATTAACAGTGATTTTTTTTCTCTTCCAGAAAATATCTGTAGAAATAACACAATTAAAACAAAAATATTTTGCTGAAAAGGAGTAACTTTTCCCGGAAGACATGAGGACTGTTTTTCATTAGTATGAACCATGGGAAATATTGCAGCTTCATCAGTGAAGGTCTGACATACGATTTCTATCAAAGACACATTTCATTTACCCTAGGCTTATTCAGCACTACTCTTATACAGTGTTTCCTACCAGCTGTTGTTGCTGCTGTTTGCTGGTAATTGATTGCTTTGTTCCTGGCATGAGAAAGAGTGACACTTAGTGCTTAAGCTTCTAATGGGCTACCAATTTCTTCCTTTACCAAATATTAATTGTGCCAAAAAATACGGAAAGGCCGCTAACAAAACTTGAGATGCAAGTAAAGTTGTGAGTTTTGTTTCTTAATTTCATCCTTCCCCACATAAATTCTACCATAATGAGTATTCTTGACCCTCTAAAATAACACAGATTTGCTAAAGTATCTGCTTCCTCATGTATCAGCCACATGTTCTATTTTTATCTCAGCACTGAATCCAAGAAGTCAAATTACCCAGTACTAATGGTCATGGGGCTGCACTAGCTGAGAGTCCAGAAAATGTGGAGAATTTTTGTACATTTGGGAATGTGCAAAAAAAGCACAACTCTATGCGCTTTGCAACAAATGACTAGATGAAGTAATCTAGATACATTTTTTTATTTTCAAAGTTCTTTAAAGAGTAGCATTCATGGCCATTTTTGTTATGGATTTTCATTCTGATAAGACTTATTCACCTAACTCGAGGCTTTATCAAATAGTTATGTCCCTGAGACTTCAATAGTAGTATGTGCAAGGGTAAATATGTACCAGCATGTGTCAAGGCCATGAAAAAGGACAAACTTACTGATTTCCTTTTTTAATAGATGATACTTGCTGAAATAGGCAGGGAGTTGGCCTTGAGGATTCATAGTTAATGCATATTATGAAAACGATGAATTCAAACACAGAAGTAAGACTAAATGGATTAGTGTAGTATTGGTTCTTTTAAGTGTTTTTTTTTTTTTTATTATTATTATTATTATTTCTTTTTGGCTGCAAGTAAGGTGGAATGTACATGTGTATGTTTGAAATTAACAAATACTTAAATATAATTGATGCTGTATTTAAATTTAACTAATGTTTATAGATGTGTTCTGTATGTGGCTGACTGACAGTCCCATCATCAGTCCTATCACCCTCATTCTTTCCTCCAGAAAATTTGAGGTTCCTGGAAAAATTCCATAGCACATGCTTTCCCTAAAGGGTCAGAAATTTGTTATTTACTCAGCTATGTTAATGATTCCAGTTAACAAGACCTTAATTAGAAAAAAAAAAAAGCAACTTCATATAGAAAAGAAGAAGCCACAAGTTTGCTTGAAGGTCTATGCATTCAGTCTGGGGAAAGGCAATACAATACACCACACAGTATAAAAAAATGCTTTGGAATTTGCCTAATGACAGGTTCTATAATCAGATTAGGCCTCAGCATTCCTGTTAATGATGCAAAGGAAGCTAGATAGGCACTAAACATTTGATAGTTTCTGTTCCAGACAGGAGCTGAAAAAAAAATCATTGATTAGTTCTAATATATGAGTACTGAATAATGCACTGGTAAGAATACAATTCTGTTCAGAGTTATAGGTATAAGATATGAACCTAAATGTGCACAAAACAAAGCCCCACATTTTTTTTCCATGGTCCTAACCACAAGAATTTAAAAAACATTATTTCTATTCGTGTGTATCCAAAGGCAGAGGTGAAAAGAATTTTTACTGCTCGGTGAGAAGAACTTGTATTGGATGTTGTCAGGTCTTGTAATACTACTTTTAAAACACAGACCTTTCTGCAAAGGAAAGAATCAGTCCACTGCTTTGTGTTCAGATGCTGATCAGTGGGCATTTTGTTTGATTAATAAGTAAGAATCAAACCAGAGTATTCTTCTGAGAGACATAACTGTGGATGTGATTTGACCATTATCCGTGTCCTAGGTCTGTTCATGGAGGTATCATAATGACTTTTTTATCCTATGCTCAGGACTCATTAGAAAGGGTTGATGTCATGTAATACTAACATAAACAGTATCAAGGAAATTGTGATATAAAACATCTGAAGTAGAAAAGTAGATACAACGTGAGTTTTGAAAATATATTCCGGACTTGGCTGAAAAGCAGGAGGGGAAGGAAAATTTATTTTAAAAATTGCACAAATATCTTGTCCACTTTCCTGTTCTATGCCAAGCTGTTATTGAATTACAGTGTAAGTAAAATTTCTAAAAACCTAAGCATTTCTACCATGACAGTATACCAAAATAAGGGATTTTAAAATATGCAGTGAGAATTCTGCCAGATTCTCTTCTTGAAGAAGAATCGAATTTCATCATCAGTTTTCACCTTTCAATGGGTGGAGGTGTATCAATTTTGCTCCCATGTCAAGCAATGGAAACCTTTGGGCTTCCATGAGCACCGCTGTCACTCCTGTCCCTGCCCACAACAAACTTTCCTTAAGATCTGTGTATCTTGAGATCTGTGTATCTTGAGCCCTTTTGCCAAAAATGCGTAGTAGGGATGAAAATACAGACTTCATTACTTTGGGAGAGACCAGTGTTGGATGAAATCCTGGTTTTATAAGTCCATAGACAAGTGAACGCAGGTTGTTGACTGTAGAGTACTGCATTGAAGCAGCCAGGGATATAAAGCTAAGGACTTTCTCCAGAAGCTATGGCTTGTACAATACGTCTATGAGAAAAGATAACTGTGGTTGGAAAGGAAACAGAAGCACCAAACCAGAATAGAGAATCCAATAGATTGTCCAGAAAGAGAGAGAGTAAAGAGAGTTTCACGTACTTTATAACATCTATCTCAATGTTAAATTTATGGTCTGGGAGCTTTTCTGTACATGTTGTCCAGTCTTACTTTCTTATGCATTCTGCTTTTGGTATAGAATCCATCTTCCCTGTTATTTCTAACAAATTAATTCTTACTAAAATTAAATGCTCAGCTTTGGCCTAAACCCACAAAAGTGTTCTGGGGAAGTTTGGTCAAAACTGTTTTTCTTTAGTTCTAAGTATGAAACAACACACTCTTCACTGCTACAGTGACAATAAAAGTTGTACTTCAAGTCTGACTTATGTATGTCCCATTAAGTGTTCAGGTTCAAGCCAAATTTTAAATAGATTGGTTCAGTAGCTTTGGAGGTCTGAACATGTAACATTTGTTCAACTAAAACAGCCTAAACAAATTCCATTTGGACAATTTCAGGACATTCCAGAGCTTCTTATGGCCTCTGAGCTGGTGACAGACCAGTTATTCATCTGCATGACAGCAGGGTGTAACAGCCTTGGTCATTGATCTCGGCCTCTCTGTGCAGAACTGAATACATGCCCAAGAGGAGAGATGCAACGTTTCCAAGCTACCTGAGAAACATATGTCACTATGAATATTTATGATTACTATGTGATTGTTGTAATAATAAAGACACACACAACTGTAAAGATGGATAAATAAATCTGTGAAGAATAGATTTTTCTCTCTGCAAGACAAGCCTCCCCAGCTCTTTTTTCTTTTTTTTTCTTTTTTTTTTTTCTTTTAGCCCTGACCCATGCTCTTTGTTTGCATAAACTCAGAAGAAAGAAATGTAATGTGCACAGAAATCTAGTCCCACAAACACACGTAAACAGCAGAAAAATACTCAAACTAAGAGTCCAAACTGCATTTGAAATAGACTTTACCTATTTTACTTTAAACTACATTTCTGATATCATATATCAGAGTGCACAGTTAGGTTAGACCATGGCATTTCACCCCTTGTGAGGGGTTATGTGAGAATTAAGGGCACTGGGAGGTAAAGATGGATTATCTGTTCATGTGTACATCCAATGAAGTTGCACGCTCATTATGTAAGGATATATAAAAACTTCTGAAAATTATTAGCAAATATTTTTACAGTTCCTTAAACTTTAGGATGAAAAACACAGATCTTAGTTGCCTGTGCAACTCACTATCTATTTTTTCTGCTAGGTGGATGGAAAGAGCATCCTCTTAATTTGTTGTTCTTTGCTCCCTTGCTTTTCACAGTTGTACCACTCAGAGTCCAGGAAAATCCAAGAAAGTGCCAAAAGGTTTTGGTATAATTTTACTGCAATGCTGTTTGTTTGTTTGTTTGTTTGTTTTCCCTTTAATAATGAGAAGCCCTTTGTATCCTGCGTTAACTTTTTAGGATTCTGTCTTTCCAGTGCTTTGGATTATATGGAGATCAAAGTATCCTTCCTGTCATTCAAGAGAAATCTTCAACAGAACTCCCAATGACACACAAGATATCTTTTCCTTTTGTGATCTCCTGTATTGAGTTTTCCAGTCATCTTTCAATCTTAATAAACTGATTGAGTTCTTTATGAGATCTTTACTGTTTGCATTTCAGTATGGATGACAAAATAATTGGTTAGACAACTTCCTAGTCTACCCAGCAGGTCTCCATTCTCTCTTCAATCATCTTTCCTTAGAACATCAGTTGATCTCAGGCCCATGTGTATCTATCTTATAAACACAGAATCATCACCTGGTCCTTATACTTTCTTTAAAGCAGCCTTGTGGCATTGGCTTGTTCAAGCCCATCCCAGAAGCTGTCTGATACTGTGTGGATGTCCATAGTTTTTCTGTGTCCACTTATTCAGCTGCCTCTGGCTTATCTCTGGAGTCACCTTTGCATTGAAGAAAAGTCTAGATTATCATGTTCATTACAATTGTTATGATTGTGACAATATAGAAGTTTCCTCTTCTTCTATATCCTAAAAAAAGTAATGATTTGCATCTGATATTAAATCTCTCAGAGTTCATAATAATTCACAATTCTTTCTTCTTTTTTTCTTTTGCTAACTGGGAAAATGTTCACATTTTCTTTTGAAGCTTTCTAGAATAAGGTAAAAAATATTTTTAATTTTGGCGATTTTTAAGTAACACTTAAAAACTAATAGAGACTAAGGAAAGAGGTGTAGTAGGAAGAGTTTAGTAGATAGGCTCCCCAAATTCTTGCAGATGTCAGCCAGCTATGTTATAGGTGATCATCTTTCCTTTGTAACCCTCTTATGCCTCATTCATGTGACATGGAAACAATTACATGAAAATGCAGATGTAGATTCCAGTAATCTCTTTGGAATAGATAAATAGACTTTGAAATAATTTACAAATGATGCACAAAATCTGTGGGCCATCTGGTCACTGTTGGGGAAAAAAAACACGTTTCTCCCAATAGGCTTTTTATATACAGAATTGCTCTTTTCACACAGCAAGGAGGAAAACAATAGATAGCCAGCAATCTGGAATGCAACTCACTCACATATGCCCTGTGAGCTGCATTGTGATCATCTCTTTTGAAAGCAATTAGGGCAAGAACTGTGTGTATATTAAGAAACTACTTTTTCTTCAGCCACATGTGCAGCCAGGGCAAAGACCACTCACAGCAAGAACCGCCTGTGCTATCTGTTCTCCAAACAACAAATGAACTGAGGTGTGGGTAAAACGGAAGAAAGCAAGGTGGGATTACAGCAACAGACCACAGTGGGTGCTACTTATACTGCAATATCTGCTTCTGACAAGCTCCTGACAAACTTGAGCACAATTTCTTTTGGTGTTATTGCAGTATCTTGTGGAGCTCTGCCTATGCAAGTCACAAACATGTCTTTCTTTAAAAGTCATTTATATGGCATGTATAATGCAAAAATCTACTTTAATTCTGAAGCAGGAAAGAGCTTTGTTATGCTTTGCCTTCATATTAGCTGATTCAACAGTTAAAATCCCTTTGAATTAGTGACATGTAAAGTGCACTCTAAGAATAATGGTCTAGAGGTCTTTTGTTTGATTCTTAATCATGTAGGTCACATAAATATTACTAGTGTTTGCACAAGCCAAGTCACAGCATTCTTGGTGGCAGAACTGTCAGCCTAGACTTAGCTGATCTACAGAGGATAGTCCTCTACTGTGAGTCATAGTCTGCATGTGGCCATATCAGCACTTCAGATTTTCTTGACAACCCCATCTGTGTCTGCTGGCAATGCTCTCTAGCTTTGACCAGAGTGGAAACAATTCAGTACAGTTCTAAAGCAATTAAATGCTGGTTGCCAAACAGTAAGATTCCCAGAGAGAAAGTGGCTCACCACAGCTTATAACCACATTCTTTTCACCAGGGAGATCTCACTGAAATGTCCTGATGTGAGAAAGATGAAATAAAAGGCAGGAAGGATTTAATGTGAATTACAGGCAGGTGAAAGGGGTCATGGTACAGAGGAATGTCAGGTGAGCTATCAAGCAGGTTTCACCATTCTGACCAAAGTGTCTTCGTGGTGTCTGTGAGAGAGTACTTGACCAGGCAAGCATAGGGGTTGTAGGCTGCTTGGTGTGATGTAGGATCCTCACTTAGTGTTGCATATCAATCAGTGAAATCCGAAACAAGTAGGCTCCAAGAGGAGTCCAGTATGTTGATAATTTGTAGTAGAAGTCTAGGATAGAGTCCTGAAAAGAAAGGGTGCATGCTTTCCAGGCAGATGCAGAATACTTAGCTAGTAAGTAAATCCCAGTAGGTTGGTATAGGTCTCTATTTTGGCTGCCAGTTTTATGAGATATCACACTTCTACTAGCAATGAAGTTAAGATAGTCTGAGTGCAGCATGTTCCTTCCATCACAGCATTCACCTTCTAGGTTCCACAAGGTTTTTTAGTTTGAAAAATGCACACAAATTATTTTGAAGTGTTCAGCTACAAATATCAGTTTTGGCCAATAACGAAACATGTCTAGTGATGTGAAAATTTGGAATACTCTATGGTAAGAAGTGATCTGAAACTAAATGCTAAAGCAGACCTCATTAGAGTTGATAGGCTTCTAGGAAGTCTGTTCATATAGAGTTAAAATTAATTGACTGTAGTTCAGATTTGTGGGATAATTTGTTCAGGTGGGACCTTAATCATATATTTTCCCTAGTTCCTTGGGCAATGCTTTCTATTCACCCAAACTTAAATGATTACTAATCTGACCAACACTGGAAGAGAATGCTCAAATTCTCAGTCACTGGCCAATGCAGGGACATCCTTCAATTCACCATTTCACACACTACTAAAGAAAATCCCATTAAACTTAGTTGAATAATTCATTTGAGTAAATGCTTATCAGTGGGAATGAGTGTTATGTGAGGAAAAGTAAAGCTGACTAGATTCATACTTGTTTATGGCATGAAGAGATATATTTTCCCCACTTCTGCCATCAAGTTTTACTTAACTCTGTGAAATATTTGGTTCAATTGGTAGTAATGCTGCTGTGACAGGGTACTGCCCCAAGGGGATCCCATTTTGGCTTGCTGTCATTTCAAAGGCTGAGAAATAAGAGCTGTTTAGATCATTTGCAAATTTGGATCTGTAGTACAGCAGTGTTGCCACACAGCATTCCCACATACGGTTTTTGTTACCCATTGTCTGTTCAAAGTGCTAGACACTGGCTGTGTGACTCCTATAAAACTTTCTTTTGTAATTTATTTATCTAGGAAACCACAGTTTACACTCAATGTCTGGTTTCCAGTGAAGTCTTGCTTTTATTTCCAGCTGAACTTGCTGAGGCACAAAGAGGTCAAATAACTAGTGAAAGGTCACTTGGTGATATTAGCCAATGGTTCAGGCCAAGTCACCACCCAGCACCTTCTGGCTAGTTAGTAAATCTTTTAGGTTTGGTGGTTTGGAGTTGTTTGTTTGGTTTGGTTTTATTCTGCTCCTCTTCCACTTCCCTGTTTAAACTGCTCCTTTATGGAAGCTGAAGTATAAAAACCCCACACATTGCCTCAGAGTTTCTTCATGACAGCATTTATGGAAAACCTCAGAGAAGACAGTGTTTTAGATGTGGACTGCATACCAGATGAAACTATACACTCTTGTATACTCCACAGTCATGGTGCTCTAGTTGTCCAGACCTAGTTATTTCACAGATCTCATTCCTTTTCCTTCTACCTATCTGCACAAGGTACTATCAAATGGAAAACGATGCAAACAGACAAAGCACAAATCATTCCAAAACAACCAGCAAGCTGGCATACTTGTCCTATAGTGACCATGGATTTGGGATCAACCCTGGTTATAATAATAAAATCTCTGTGCCACCTGTTTCAACTAAAATGATTAAATTTTGATCCTCATGGGAATCTGATAGGTCATGTCTGTTCAACCACGACCCCTTGCTTCACTCATTCTGAAATTAAAAAAAAAGTCCCCTATGACAATGCCTGTAGTTTGATTGACTTACTTGGATTGTAGAGTGACACAGCAGGACAAAGGTAAGAGGGTCATGACTAAAAGGGATCAAGAACAAATAAAAGCAGCACAATAAGCTCTAGTACTCAGGCAGCACTAAAAGACAGAAGAGTAATGTACCTTTAATTACAGTGCCCTCCAGTCATTTGCTTAATTCTGCTCCTGCAAAACAAATAGAAATTTCTAACTGAGTAGACTATAGCAATCACAAGAAAACTGACAGCATAAAGAACAGAACAAAAATGAAGATACTTGCCTTTATACAAAGGTACCCTGCAAAAATTGTCTACTTTCATCCTAGGCCATAACTTTGTACCAGCCTCCACCTCTGTGTGCTACACAGACAGCAGAATGGACAATGAATGTGTGGGATAACCAAGCACTGTGAGGGGACATTAGTGCATGATATTAGGTAACATAGAAAACCCATGTTGGTATGTCTTTGTCTTAGACCTGGACAGTGGAACTATATACCCCAGCCTAAAGAGACACGGAAACAGGACAATCAAAATAAATGGAATAAGTGTATTTTATTTGATTGCCAAGAAGAGAAAATCCCTTAATTCGACAGCCCAACCTGCTGATGGTCTTTCCCTGCAAATGATTGTTGATGGACCCTTCCTTCTCATGAATCTGGAAATAAAGTCATTTTATAAATGTTATAAATGATTCAGGAGACACTTTATTTTTCTTCCCCGTGCACATACAAAAAGCTGTATCATGTAGATGGTTATGCACTGCATACAGTGTTGATGGCTCCAGAGGATGACAAGTTACAAGCCTGATTTGCAAAATCATGGAATTAATTCCCAAAGTATGTGTATATTTAATCTGATTTATTTAAAAAGACTACATTGAGTTGTTTGGTCAGTCTTTAAGCTTTAGTATTCTTCCCATCCCTTTTCAGTCCTAGAGCACGTTTGTCCCCCTTGAGGGTGGTCTTAAAAGTCCCAGCTCCCACAAATACATAAGATAAGGTGATTCAGTGCCCCATTCTTAGAGAGCTCTTATAATTTCTAGTTTCATCAGTTCTATCACCACCCATTTGTCTCTTCATTCCACACAGATCTTTTTCTTCCCCAAAGACATTTATCCTTAGTTCTTCATCTATTTTGCCAATAGAATTCTATTTTACCATTGTGGAGATCCTGAAAAAAAAGACATCTTTGCTTGCTGCATCCATCTCTCCACTCAAAATAAGGTTGTCTATCTTAGGATTGCTCCGTTTCAGAAGAGAGTTGGTGAAGGAACGCTCAAGAGCCAGAGGTCTAGGGATGAAGAATTTGCTCCCTGAGATCTTGTTTTTCTTCTCCGTTCTGTAAGAATGGTGTTCAGTCCACAGCGGAGAGGGACAACAGTTGACTTTCTCCTGTTAGGTTCTTTTCCCTGAAGCAGGAAGAGTGGCAGACAATGTGAGTTTTTTTTTTCGAGGAAAACTAAAACTTAAGAGGAAGCTGGAGCTGTTCTTGTTGAACTGGCAATGACTCCAGACACAAATTAGTCTTCCCTCTCCTCTCCCCCCCCCAGTCATATCATAAAGATTGCTTCCTGCTGTAAAACAAATTATGAACACAGTGTCTACAGAGTGCAGTGATAAACGTTTTCACCAACCATGTACAGTTGTGACAGAGAACCTTGGCTTTGAATTAGATCCCATTTTTGTCTTCTTATCATGTGGTCCATACCACCTGTCAGAGGTCAGCGTTTCACAGCAGGGCTCTGTCTCCCTGGTGGCCACACTACTGTGTCTTAGCGGAGTTCATCTTGTAATAACCTGAAGCCACAGAACACACTTCAGTGCTGAGCCCCACGTCCCACCTTGCCTGCTGCCCTGTGCCTGCCAGCTGCAAATACCAGCTGTTTCCTCTTGTAGATCTACTGCACCACTGGATATGGTGAATTGTTTTTAGCAGGGGTGGGAAATGTCCAAAGGAAGCAGGCAGGATGAATTGAAGGAGAGTTCACTCTGGCTGCTGGCACTGTAAAAAGAACTGGGAGCAATTTGGAAGACAAATACAGAAATAGTTAAACATTTCGGATAAAACGTTGCTGCTGCTAGCTGTGTTCCTGTCATCTCCATAAACTATATTTCTTTATTCAGATACTTAGAACAATTTCTTTTATCTTCCTGGTAAGTGAAATAATGGTAACAATTACTAGCACTTGAAGCTGTTCTTTGGGCACTTCCAAGAGACAGCAGTATTTTCAAAACATACGTATGTGCATGTGTGTATACATTTCAACTCAGTTACTTGTCCCCTTTCTGAGTTTTTATCTGTATGTTTATACATATATCATTTTAATGCATGCACAGATATGTATATTTCAGAGCTAGTTACGTTTTTC
The DNA here is from genome assembly GCF_000691845.1 of Merops nubicus. Lineage (NCBI taxonomy): Eukaryota > Metazoa > Chordata > Aves > Coraciiformes > Meropidae > Merops > Merops nubicus. The sequence continues at coordinate 106,604 of NW_008587500.1, forward strand.
TGAAAGGAGATATTTAGTTGATTTAGCTGTAGTTTTGGAGTTCAGTCCTGTGGTCGCTCATCTTGTAAATGGCCCCTGTGACTCTACCATAAAATATAAAGACAAAATCACCTCCCCACCCTGTTATTTAGGCCTTACAACTGAGTTTTTAGGGAAGTAGCAGTTATCATAATCCGTTCACAATGTAGAAAAATTACTTAGAATATATATATGATTTACCAAATAAAACTCAATTTTTCTGTGGTAGGTTATAATTTCATCTTTTCAAAAGTAAACTGTGGAAAGTAGGATCTGTATTTTTTATAACATTAGTTGGGAAATACAAAAAGCCATGAGATCCTGAACTAAAATGTTAATGCTGTATTATAACAATAATAATGATAATTAGAAACAGAACCAAAAAATCTTGACCCCTGCTCCCACTCTTCTGTGCAGTTACATTACAATGTTGTTCAAGGAGTTGCATCAATGATCTTAAGTTTATTTGCCTGGATTAGAGCCTGAGCCATCTATGAAAGTGATTCTACGACCTGAGCTAGTGTGATATATTTTTCTACTACTTTTCCTAAGTTGTACTCCAGAAGTTAGGATCTGTTATCATTTTAGTAATTTAAGAAATATTGTGTTAATTTGGACTATGTAGTAAACTGAGTCAAATTCAAAAGGAATAAATCCACTTCAGGCATCCAATGTAATGCATGAGGAAAGAAATTGTTTGTCAAATTATACATTTTTTGTTTTAAAATATCTAGTGGAGGAAGGAAGGTTTTGTGATTGATATAAAGACTGAACTGGGAGTTTGCAGACCTGGGTTCAATTTGCAGCTCTTCACAGACTTCCTGTGTCACCTTGAATAAGCCATTTACATTTCCCAGTTCTTCTCTTTCCTCCCATTTAAAAAAAAAAAAAAAAAAGAAAAAAAGATTAATTATATCTACTTACATCACAGGAGGTTTGTGAGACTAGTTCAAAAAGCAAATCAACTTTTAGAAGAGTCTGGGCTCCTGGAAGTTACTCTTCAACCTCATCTCATCAATATGCTTATAGCATTAGACTTCAGAGCACCCTGGATCTTATCACCTTTGCATATGAAGAACTGTATTAAGCGAAGCTGGATGGAAGGGGTTCTGTTCCTTGGTCGTGTGCATCTAGGGAGCTTGATTTCTGCCATCTTTACATTGCTGCTGGTCTGGGTTGGTGTCTTACTTGTGACTCTTTGTAAGTTAAAGGGCTGTCTAGGATGCTCGGGGTACCTGCAACAAATATAACTAAACAAATTTTTCAAAAGTGAGCAACAACTGTAAAGAGATATGAAACATTTGGAGGAGGCTTGCAGAGTTGCACAGGCTTGAAGTTCGTATGTGTTATTAGAAGTTTGCAATTAAAAGGATGTTCACGTTTATAATTTTTCCTTTTTGCTATAAGAAACAATTGCTTTTTATTTGTAGTCATCTGACATTAGGATACATTCATAAACAATATGTAGCTTGCATGTGTTGATGCATATATATATATTTACACTTGTGAGTATGCATTTGCACGTGTAATGTGCATGCAGAGAGCAAGTTGCCTCTGAGTGCATGAACTTGTGTATGAAAGTAGGAACAATAATTTTTGTATTGCAGCTGTGGCTGTTTTCAACATCAAAGCAAAATGAAAACAGTAAAAGTAAAAGAAAAGAAGGGGAAAAAAAGAAACATAAACCAAAACTATTATTAGAGAAGAACAAAGGAACTGATCCCACAGACAGTTTTTCAACAGCTGGCAAGGTTCATCAGCTATTTTTACCGGTCTAGTGCTGATCCTGTTAACTCTATAATTTTTTTTTCTGGTTTGTTTTGTGTACTTTTTTTGTTCATGAGTATCACTTATGGTTGGATTGATTTCAATTATGCAGGTGTATGCGTTAAGTAAAACCATACTGGAGTCAAGGAAGTGCAAAAATCAGCAGTCTCAATAGTTCTGTAGGGACTCGTTGCCTTGATCTGCCAGGCAGGTGGCCTCTAGATGATACACATTTAACAACTGATTCAGCATTTCAGTGATCCTCCCTGGATTTTGTCATGTTATAAAGCAACCTTCCAAGTAACCACCTTCATTCCCCTTTTGTGGTGAGCTGAAAGAACCTCAAGGATGCCAGCCATTGACATTCAGAAATTGTACCAGTCACTGAACAGTCAGAAAATGACTCAAAAATTACATGACTAAATAAAAAACGGAAACTCCTGGATTCTTTTGGTTTATTCTTTATAGCTTGCAGTTCTGGTCTAGAAACTGGAATCTATTTATTTTATAGGGGGAAAGCAGAGATTCTTGCTTAATCATATGACCCCAGGAGCTGTAACTTGATGGAAAGGAAACAGCAAACTGTCATAAGATTCAGGATGCAAATTATGAGAGTTGGCAATGCTGAAGTCACATACTCCTCTACTTCTGAATGTTGGATTGACTAAAAGAGATGGGCTTTCAACATCCTGCAGAAGCTGTGCATGTATCCAGAAGTTTCATCCATAAATGATTCCTGCTGAAGCAACTTCTCTTCCTCTTACAGGGCTGATGAAAGTATTGTAACTGGTAGCATAGTTTTTTCACTACCAATAACTTTGTTCCAGAAATACGTTGTGAAGGAAATATCAGGCAATATCTTTAAGAATTTACTGATTAAAGAAGTTTAACTGTCTAAAAGATTTGATCTGCCTATCGGGAGATAATTACAGTTAAGGCTTTGGGAAAATTCATCACCGGGATGAGAGAATGTAACTGATGACTCTCTATGGAGTAGCACCCATAGATAAGGTGCAGACAGGAATGGTAAAAACTGTTTGATTTTGTCTCTCTTGGGAATATTTTCTTATTATTTCATCTAAAGAAGACATCAGTTCACTGAAAATCAGAACTGTAGATACAGCCAAAAATAAAGCAAATCAATTAAAGATTGTTACCCCATTTGTGACTATATAATTAGTTTGTGACAGGCATATCATTATTATTTCCCATTGCTTAGATTCAGAATTCCCTCTTGGCCTCTGTTTCTGGCTGTGCAATGGTTTTAAACATCTACCTGAATGCAGACAGGGAATACAGGTACACAATATTTTTACACAGTCTCTGTAGGGGTGCAATGACTTCTAATGAGCCATTCCTTACTCCTGAAAGTTAAGTGGGAGCTGTCTACAATGAGCCAAAGGGGTAAACCAAATGCAGGGACCTGGAGTTAGCATTTTCTTTCAAACTGCAGTTCATAAATCCTGGATGATGACTAGACATCTTCACTCACTTCAATATGGAGCAGAAAGAACCTTGCTGAGGAATTTTATTATCTGTATTTGAATTATTGTTGAGAAATGAAGGCTTGTGCTCATTGTGGGAGGCATTTAAAAGCGTAGTTTCTCTGAGCAGCTAATCCCAATTAACAGCAATTAAACAGGTTGGCTGTGTAGATAAGAACTCACTGCTTTCCTCTTTTCTGGGAGGTGACCCATTGCACAGTTAAGAGTGCAATAGTCATGGGGACAGTATGAGCCCCTAAGGTTGAATGAAAATGATACCAAGCTTGAATTTCCCACATGCTCATTATGTTCCTACCATTCCTAATTTTGTAAACAGTTGCCTCCTTCAGCCTAGATGAAAGCCACCATGATTGCTGTGCTCTGCATAAAAGACAGTGTCCATGCCCGTGCCCCGAGTTCTGCTTGTGCCTCATGAACCAGGCCCTCCTGAGGGGAAAAGGTATAGATAGGGTGTTGTGTTGCATATGCATTGCTTGGATCTCAAGCTGGGCTGTCAGTGGACCTGGTTTACTAAAAGAGCAAGAGTTCCTCAGTTTTTTCCCCAGGAGATGGAAGGGGATTGTGTCTTTCTTTGGGCTACCTTTAATTTATATGTATTAAGCTCTTTCAAAAGGACTTCGTTACATTTTGGTCACGATCATTCTTGGGGTGAGTACATTTAGCTTTGGAATTACTTGATAACATGTGGAATAATATTTACATTGGCCTACTATGAGAGGAAAACATGAATATTTCAAACTGTGTTCCATATGTTTACTTTTTAAATCCTCCTAAGCCAGCTAATTTTTACACTGAGTCTGTACATTCATTACCTGGTATCACACACTCAAAGAAAATGTCTATGGACTAGAGCTAAAAGGTCATCATGCTGATTTCCCTGCACATACAGAATCATTCACTACAGAAATATTTGTTCCAAAGAATACTGTTTTGTCTTGGTTTAAGTAGCTAATCAATGGTTCTACCATAAGTTTCATTGGGAAAATGTTCTACTGGCTGGTAGACCTCATAAGTAGGAACATTACATTTGGACTATTTTTTTTGTGGATAATTTTGTCCCTTATCATTTATTTGATTTTCCATGATATATCTTTTTCCATGCGAGTAGAAAAAAAAATGCTTATAAAGCATCAACAGGGGGTTGAGGAGGGTTAGAAATCACACTGTGAACCTTCATAGCTGGAGTTTGGTCATAGCAGTAGGCACCTTGTGTTCTTAGAAGCCCAGTGTGGGATCATGCCTGGCCTCCTGCTGCTGATCCAGATCCTCACCAGCCTTATGTGCCTGTGTCAGGGGCTCTCTCTGGTGGCATTCACTACTTGTGTTAAGGCAGCTGAGTTGCATGAAGAGCCCCCATTTTAAGAATGTGAGTCTTCAGAGGAGGGTAAGTATGATGAGATTTAGTGTGAAGTCTTATAAGAAGTCATTTTCAATGAGTATTCCATGCTAAAAGCTGGGCATTGGGATCAGTGGTGGTTTTTTTGGCTAGGGTTAATCTATCTGTAGTTACACCTACCTAGTTTCTACAGGATGGAAGAGATATTAGAAGCAGGGTTCAGGCATTAGACCAAGATACATAAATGAGTACTACGGGCATCTGGGCTTGGGTCTCTGACTTTACTGGCTACACCTCACAGTGGGCAGCAGTGCGAGGTAGTAGCCTGCACAACACTCCTTGCTGTGTGAGCTGAATCCCATGGATAAAATTCATCTCTTTAGACATACATGCCTCCTGTAATCTGAAATGCCCTGTTATACCCAAACTAGCTACACAAACTGTTTTACCTATAACATAGGATATGCAGTGGACCCACACATATCTGGAGAAGCTTCTGGAAGTGGTGGAACACCTTAGGCCATGTAAAGTGGTGCTGGGTGCCTATGTTTTAACTATGCTTAGACAACTGAATCTCACTCTGAATTTCTGAAGGATGAATATCAAGTTGTCTTTCAAAAGACAAAAATTTTATTTATTCAGCTGATCATACAAGAGCTTTCTTTAGTTTTTGTGTTTTAATGCCTTTCACTAATGGTTCATTTAGTGCATCTAGTTTCTATTAGGACAAGTAGAGGCTTAAAAAGAAAATAGGGATAGTTTATAGATATGTAATCTAAATATGCTTAAAAATGATCACCCAAGCAGGGAGTTGCCACGTACATGATTACAACGGCTCATGGACACAGGGGATGTTCACACAGTCATTTGACTTGACATCAAGCTTGAGAACTTGGTTAGAAGTGACTTCCTCTTACCCTGACGATACAGTGAACCAAACACAAAGCATTGGTGCTCTAAGTATCACCTGAACAGAAAGTCTAAAATCAGTAAAACATCTGACTACCACCTACTACTGAAAGCAGTTACAAAATACTGTTCTGGAACTCTGTTGTTTGAATGCTTATTTATGAAAATGAGGCTTCTATTGCTGTCTTTGTGTAATACCACAGTGATGAATCCCAAGAAACAGGCTGAGACAGACTCTTCATTACCAATAACTGAGAAGCAACACAACTGTGCTCCCAAAACAAAAACTAAGGTATTCGCATGGACAAGATATTCTCTTACTGGCTATTGTCCAACTTTTAGTTGGATCTACTGTAGTAAGAACAATTCCATATGAATAATTTATGTCATGTGTCATGCAACAAAATTTAATTCCAGAAGATGCTAACAAAATTATTCTTGTTGGATCAATCAATTAGTCAAACTTCTGTGACAGTTAAAATACATTCACCTTCTCCATGACTTCATATATGAGATGGAAAATGCCAAGTTTATTGTGTTCTGCTTCATTGTCATGACTTGCACAGGAATTTTTCTCTGCTCTATTTGATTGTTAATATTTCTTTAGGTACAGTTTTTTGTTCCTTCTGCTTTAATAAATGACAACAAAATTTGCATTGGTGAAATTTCAGACTTGGGAATGTACAGCTGATTTACATGATAACAGTAAGTAGATTCAGGAAGAACAGATAACTACCCTTGTTTACTGTTTTCACTGAGGTGCAGAAACCTCATGAAGGAGAAAAATCCAGTAAACATACATATCTGCATATGAGAAGAATGATATTAACACAAGTACAAATGCAAACTGAATGATGAGTGGATTAGAGAGCAACCCTGAGGAGAAGGACTTGGGAGCATTGGCTGACAAGAAGCTCAACATTATCTGGCAATGTGTGTTTGCAGCCTAGAAAGCCAACTGGATTCTGGGCTGCGTTAAAAGTGTGACCAGCAGGCCAAGTGAAGTGATTCTCCTCCTTTACCCCACTCTTGTCAGACCCAACCCTGACTAGTGTGTCTAGCTCTGGGGCCATAAGCCTACGAAGGACATGGTTCTGCTCAAGATGGTCCAGAGGAATAAATGAAGATGATCAGGGGGCTGGAGCACCTCTCCTATGAGGACAGGCTGAGAGAGCTGGGGTTATTCAGCCTGGAGAAGAGAAGGATATCTTATAGCAGCCTTCCGGTACTTAAAGGGGACCTGCAGGAAAAATGGGAGAGAGACTCTTTATCAGGGAGTGTTGTGATGGGACAAGGGCTAATGGTCTTAAACTGAAAGAGAGTACATTTAGGTTAGATACAAGGAATAACTTCCTTACTGTGAGGGTGGTGAGACACTGGAACAGGTTGCCCTGAGAAGTTGCAGATGCCCCTTCCCTGCAAGTTTTCAAGGCTTTGGAGCTTTGAGCAACCTGATGTAGTGAAAGGTGTCCCATGACAGACGGGCTGGAACTCAGTGTTGTTTAAGATCCCTTCCAATCCAAACATTCTATGATTCTATGGTTTACTTATTTTAATGCAATGTTTTGCAAACAGTTATTAACAGAACTAATAATGCAATATAACAAGACATACCCACAAATTCAGCATTACAGTTAGTCATACAGTAATGGTTGTGAAATTAGACCCTGGAATTTTGCTGTCAACCCTCAGAATTGAGCTACCTCTGGTGTAGTGTGTGTCTTTTGCTTTACAAGAAGGCTTGCAATGCAGAATATGTCTGCATTTCTGCTGACCCTGTGCATTACAAATCATAAGCTACATGCTTTCAAAATCATAAGATGAAAAAAAATCATAAATCTGAAGTTCTTTTGATTTACCTTCTGTCATCAGGGCTGTTAGCTTTGAAGTCTCCAGGAGTTTCTTCAGTCTTCATAGGTGCTTTAAAAAAAAAGAGAAATCTATGGTTTGTATTTAATCTGGAGAAAAAAAGTGATGTAAAAAAGAAAAAGAGAACCAAAGACAACCCGTCGCTTGAAGGAGCCTTTATAAAAACTGTGAGAGTTTTCAGTGCTAACCCGTCACTCTTGTTGTGTGTTTCCCTTGTGTAACTGCATATTTGTATTTGCCATATAACTTCATTAACCTAGCTGTGAAAATACCCCAGAATACATTGCAGTGTGCTCCACCACGTTCTGGACTCATTTAGTGTGTTTCTTTCAATATTTGTGCATTCCCTGCAAGGAGTACTGATGCACCTTCACCTCAGTCACTGTTTTCTGGGGACAGTGAAAATATAAATTGCCTTTACTCACATGTTCCTACTAGAAATGGGCTGTTGCCTGCAATACAGATGACATGGCAGCTCAAGGTTTCCCAAGTGTCATCATCTTGTTTATCTTTTTTAATCACCTTAGGCATCCTTTGTAATCACGATTGCCTGACGTGTGCATACCAGTAAACGCAGAAATTTACTTTAGGTCAATTAATGTGACTATAAAATTACCTGATGTGTAAATGCAGTTCTTCCCTCGCAGTGCACAGAGGCACTTATCCAAGTTGGAAAAGGATCCAGCCACACCCTGCAGAGCTGAGGTTGTGCATACATGCAAAACTACTTGTGCGGATGCGGCAGCGGGGAATTTAATGCTGAAGCCCCAGAGAAGCAGAGCCAGGGTGTGCCCGCTGTGGCTCCCATGGCAATAACAGCCACAGCTTCCAGTTTGGGAGCTCGTTTCAGCCTGAGCTTCAAATGTTCACCAGAGGAGCTAGTGGAGAGCAGCTTTCAGGGTTAGGTCAGGAAAGTCGTTCTGAGTTTTAATTCTCTTAAATACAACCCATTCCTGTCCTGTACTTACACCATCATGTACTTGAGGGTTTCAAGAAGAAGAGGTGAGATGAAATATGAGTGTAAACACAAGGTATTAAGGGCAAGAGTACACAGACGTGTAAATGTCTCCAGGCTTTTCCCTTTGAGCCACTATCCTGCATGTAGTGCAGATGATTTTTTCTTTTGTCCCACCTAATCGGTTTAAACTGATCTGTTTTCAAAACTATATTTTCAAAGGCAAAGGAGAGAAACTTTCTAACAAACAAAAATTTTACTGCTCCTTTTAAAGGTACTTTTCACAGAAGCCCTCTGTTACTCATTAGTATTCTTATCTTGTTTTCAAAAGCATATTAAAAATAATTTATGTGTTTACTGAGTGTTGCTACCATAAGGTAATGGGTGAGTGAGCACCTGCTGGTTGAATGTATGTCTGCATACTCCCCCCCGCCCCGAGTTGTTCCACGTGTACTGTCTTGCTCCTCAAATATATAAAATTATTGCCCATGCAAATATATATTTTCTGTATATGCATTATTATCCATAATGAAACATTATGCATATTATAAAAATGTATGATGTTTTCATACTTTCTTTTTAAGCAGGAACTAGTCAACTCTACTTGAAAATGTGTGTGAACAAAATTAGAAAAAAGAGGAAATGGTAAACACAAGAAAGATTGATCTGAGAGCTCTTTCTGTCATGATCTGTACTTTGAACTGTAACTGCTCTGAATACTGATGGACAGTTTTTACTTTACTTTTAATCAAACTCTAAATTAAGCTCATAGGAATATATTTAGACTGCATTTTTGGTATAGTAACATGGGTGGTCATGTTTTTCCTATGTATGTCTATTTGCTGCACCTTTTTGTGGATGTGGTAAGGTAGGTGTGTACCTTACATTCTTTAAAAAGAGCTAAAATATTCTCCCCTCCACTCATAATTGCAAAAGGCAGTTAACTTTGTGTCCTGATATTGGTTAAGTAAACTGGATTTAGAGCTGCATCGGGTTAATGGCACTAGAACTTGCGTGGGATCAAATCCTACTTTTTTGAACTGATGGGAATAAAACCAGGCTCACAGTGTAGAAAGCTTGTATTAAACTTTGGTTCAGTAGAAGGTATGGAAAGAATATAGTTTCTTCTTAAAATGATTTATTTAAATTGGTAGACTAGAATTGTACTTAAAACCAAGTGTCTAAATGCACCTGTTTAAGTCAGCTTCTTGTTCTCTCAGGTATTTAGGCATTGAATTTTCCCCATTAGCAGCATGATTGACACTGTGGTCCTTACAATAACACATGATTATAACTCTGAAAATAGCAATTACATAAAATGGAAAACAGATGTTGCATGGAATTTGACTCTCTTGGTTTCTCAGTGAAGTAGATGAATTTGTAAAGCAGAAAACCACAATCATTATTCAGATGGATTGTACATGAATTAATGACATAATATCTAAATCATATATGGTTGAAAATAATGATTAACTTCAGCTATCAAGATAAGCTAATGGAAAACAGATTTTTTTAAAGAAAAAAAAAAATCGAGGACATGCTCTTCCCAATATATTTTATCTTTATGGTAATAACAAAACCAGACCTGTTTTAACATTTTTTTATCCCTCAGATATCAAGGATATATGTTAAAAATAAACTCTTCACAACTTTTAACCTCTGGGAGCGAATGGAACGACCGCTTTTGTTGTTTCTCATTGAAGGCAAGTGCTTTACTTTCTGAGGCTGGAATAAGTATGACCAAATCACCTCTCTTTAATGATAAAGTCTAGTGAGGTTTGATTTTGCATGGGTAGAGTACAAACACCATGGTAATGGTCGGTCTGTGCAGCCACGTTCACAATGGGAACACATGTAACAGAGACCCTTGGAGAGACCAACAGAGCAGTGTGTGGCTTCACAGAACTTTAACTCATTTCTAACAACATCACACAGAGACCTCAGCCCCTGGTTGGCAGCATCCTAAGTGGTTAAATTTATGAAAGCCTTGGCACACCATTTTCACTATCGTGTGTTCTCAATGACATCATCATTGTAAAATTAGGAACTTTCTTTCTCTCTTTCCTGCAGATGTGGAAGTTTGAAATTGCATTCCATGGTCCTGTGCCACATTTCATCAGCGTTTTTCCTTTGCTTTCTCCAAAGACTGGCCACATGTGGTGTGTAGATTGCTGGTGCTGTTTGGGATCTCATATCAAATACTGCTACCTAATCCCAGGCGGACCTTGGCAGGCCCACACCTGCAGCTGATTGAATCCTCCCGGAGTACAAAGGGCTGATTTACAGCATCAAGGATACAGGGCCTAGTTGCAGCTGGGCTCCAGCAGGAAAAGGAAGTTGTTCATCATCTTGTGTGCATTTCATTAACAATAGTGTACCCGATATGTAGCTTATACAATAATTTCAAATCACTGACAGAGAGCATTATGGTATTTGGCATTAGGAGGAAAAGTACTTCAGGATGGGCAAATTAAATGTGAGCGTGAGGTTTTCATGTGACCCAGTGAAGGTCCACATGCTGATTTACACTGGGAGGGCTAATCTTGAAATATTTTCTTTCTTTAACATTATCCCATTTCTTTCCTTTTGTTTGATGAGCAGACTGATACAACACTCTGAGTTTCAGTGTATGAGCACTGGGGAAAGCCAGTTCAAGTTATAACCCCTTTAAGAAGCAATGGCCTGACAAAGAGTCCTGAAGAAAGTGATCATCGTGGCTGCAAACCTATTGTCTTTAAAACCAAGAAACTCATGGTTCAGAAATGAGCTTTGAGATAAATTCTGCCACTGTCTTGTTGGGGCACAAGGGAACATTTCTAATGAAATTTTCAGATACCCATGTCTGCATTAGTCATCTGTATAGCCACGGGAGGAAAGGAGAACAGCAGGATGACCTTCTTCAAGCCTGGGTGCTCTACCCCTACAGAATCTACAGTCCCATGATTTCAGAATAGGTTGTGGGTGTTGTTTCACAGCAGGACAAATCCTACACTCCTGGCATTGGTCTAAAAAGTTTATGACTGACTGTTCAGTGGTTTAGCTCATCTCTAACAGACAATTCTGTACAAGAAAGTTATATTCTTTGTGAAATTGTGTCTTTTGAGTGGTCAGCTTACTTTCCCTCTTTTTAAGGCGGCCTTGTCTCATATTTCAACAGATATTTATTTTATTTTATTTTTGACAAAGTTATGCTGTTTTGTTCCACTTTCCCTAATCGGAAGGCTTACAAACAGGGTCACAGAAACAACAGTTACACATCTGAGCCTTTTAAATTCAAGAGACACAAACTTTGGTTGAACAGTCTCTAAAATGAACCCCCAGTCTTTTTTTTTTCAGAAACAGTTAAGGAGTTTCCTGGCTAAATAGCACGATTTACACTCAAAAGTCATTGAACTTCTGCCATTGCAGTGTCAAATATAATTTAGATTTGAAGGTGTTGAGCTGAAGAATCTTTTAAACTGTATCAAATACCTGTACAAATTAAGCATAGTTTTGGTGCTGCTAGGACAGATAACTCTAAGACAATTCAAAACTCTCTTATTTACTTGGTGATTGGGGAATTAAGAGGTATCTTGAATGACATAAAGTTTAAGAATCACACAATCATAAATGCAATTTAGATAAGGTAAGGTTTGCACTCAGAAAATTTTAGTTCATTAGTTTTATTATGATATATAGTCTAGCAGTGTTCTTAAAAAAAAATAAAAATATAGAAAGCATTTCGACTTGAAAAAAGATGCTAATTTTTCTTCTATATTCATTTATTTCATTAATGTGCAACATGAAGTATTGTGCTGAAAACAATTCTCACTGATTTGTGAATGCTGTTGATGGCTGTAGTTCTTTAACCAAGAAACAGGTTTAAACAATACAATGTTAAGTCTACAAAAAAGAAAACCAGTTATTTCCTGAACTCTTATTCTTGTGATCATGACTTACATGTGGCAATTGTGTAAATAATATCACAATTAGTGTGCTTTTCTGAAAAATAGTATTTGGTAAGTGTGTAAGGCATTGCCCAGAAGACTCGTTTGGGTAGATAGTTTTAGAGGTATAAATCACTGGGAAAACTCAGCTGCACCTGCTGGTTTGCTGTGAGATTCCTCTTGGCTTCAGTGCTGTGAACTTCTGAAACTACTGACGACACATTGTTCTTACAGGACATATCACACTGAGGATAAAGTAATGAGGTTGTTTCTGTGTCATTTTCTGACTTCTATATTTCCTTTAGCATCCTGTGCTGAGCAGCCTTTTCAGACTCACTTATGGGTAGCCTTTTATGCAAAAATAACTACTTGATTTACCTTAGCCTTCTCAGCTTTTCTCCTGTTCTTCCCTATAGTGTCTCCTCATACACCAGTGCTAAACTTGTAATTCCTTACTGACAATGAAGTCTGTGCTAGAGACTCAACCCAAACCCTTCAAATAGCTTCCTATTTGCTTTTTCTCCCCTAACATTTATCTTCCTTTACTCTATATTTTTTTTTTCCCTCTAGCATGGACTATATATGTGATGTGTTTGTAGGGTAGGGATATTTAACCAAGGGTTTGAAGTCAACAGACACCCAGCAAAGAGCTGGTGCCTCACAACATAAACTCCTAATGTACCAATGAGACACATGATTATTCCATGTTGTTAGCACCAGAGAGAGACCCCCTTTTATTGTCTGCTCCCATAATCTTGTACCTGCCTACCCTGCTAAATGCTCAAACAACTTGGCTGTCCAGGCCATGTGATAATGACCAGCATCAGCTTTGTAAATGTCCTAGAGATTCAACTTCTCTGCACTCTCTCCCATGCCATTTTTCTCATGCCCTAAGTTTTGGAAACGTTATGTGAAAATGATTGGAAAAAATCGGAAGACTGAAGAGATTTGTCCTAGATTGGATATCCTGATTTCACAAAAGGATGAGTATAGGATAATTATCTCACATTTCTGAATCCAGAAATATGAATCTAATTGAGCACTGGAACAAATCCATTGAAATTGTCTGTAAAAATAATTTCCCTTGAATAGTTATCCATACAGTGTTGTTGCTGATACAGTTGTAAAAAACATTTAGCACTTTATAATCCAATCTCTCCTCCTATGCAGGCCTGGGAACGTATTCTGCTTAGAAGGGTAACAACTTTTACAAAGTGGTCCTCATGGAAATCACCTGGAAAGCTTCCAGGATGGCATTCCAGATGTTATAGTTTTAGCAGTCACAGAAATGAACCGCACTGCATTTCCAGATCCTATATACAGTAAAATGATTGTATGGGGTAGCACCTTCACCCTCACCCAAGAGTGCTGTTATTGAATTGTTTAGCATTTGATATGCAAGATGGGATACTCTAAAGCTCTCAGTCACTGCTGGCCTATCTCTGCTCACAGAAGAGCCAAGGGTAGGACCTGAGCTGACTTCACAGAGAGCAGAAAACCTCTGGCAATTCCACATACACTCAGATTCCTTATGTACAGTTCATGATTCCAGATGTATAGGCATGCATGTTGGGGAAAGGCATTGTAATTTCTCTTTGAACCTGGTTTCTTTGTTACAGATATTTAATGAACTGCCCTTTTTTATATTTTGGCAAAGTCTTTATCTTTTGCATGCCTGTAATGCCAAAATTTTATTTGGCACAATACACAATATAATGACTTCAAACAGTGCAGAAATTACTCTGAAACCTAGTCTACAGCATTTAAAGCAAACATTTCATAATGGGCCAATATGTTTAGCTCTAACTCTTATCAGTTTTTATGCTGTTCTATGGGTAATGCATGAAGGTTTGAGCCATCTATCAGACAGGCTGTTAGGCTTTTATCTTGGTGTACAGCAATATAAATAACACCAAACACAAAGCACGGACAAAGCATGAAATTTATCTTTAGAGCCATGTCAAACTCAGAGCTCACATGTAGCTTAAAATGTTAAATCTGTTATATTTGATTGTCTGCTCTTTAACAAAGCTTCTAGGAATCCAATGCAGATTTGGTAGTGTACCATGCTAGCTACTGCCCAAAATGTCCATATTTAAAAATGCAATATGTCTTTCAAGAAATGACCTCAGAGACATAAAACAAGGAACAACAACGAGCATCAAAAAGTCTGAACAAGATTATACAAAGAATCCTAGTGCTGTTTCAAGTACTCCAAAGAATGAGTTTTGTAGCTGTTTTCTAAGAATTAGATTTCATCATGGACGTCTAGAATTCATACAGGTGCAGATGTCCTGTGCCTCTTTTATGGGAACTGAGTCTAAATGAGACACAGTACAACAATATTGCCAGTCATGCACTCTATTTGGAATCAAGTACAAGAAATAACAATAAGCAGCTTCTTTGTGTTGCAATCTGCTTGATTTAGAGCTAGCTTGTTTGTAGTTTTATTCTTCTCCCATTGTGTTTCTTCAAAAATCTCTAATATATGAAAAAAAAAAAATTTATTTACAAAGATTCTTGAATGTAGATGATTGGCATTTTCTTTGGTAACACATCATTCTCTGTCCTGATGCTGTCCATTCTCTTTTTAAAGACCCCTCAAGCAAGAGATGTATTTCTTTTCAATTTTTCAGCATAGACAAGTTTTCTAAGGTCTGTTTTTCCAGAAAGAGAGAGGCATTGGAAACTGCAGAGTATACAGGGAAGAGCTCAGGAGTAGAAAGATTATTCCATTTGTTTATTTATTATTTATTTATATTTCCTCAAACATAATCTGTTAATGATGCTAACATGTGAGGACCTTTCCGTCTCTTGTAAACTGTACTTTAAGATAAGTGTCTTCTTAGAACCATTTCTACATGTAATCTTTCTCTTCTTGAACATTTCTCAAGAGGTTCATCTTGCCTTCTTTCATTTCAGTTCACAAATCATTATTTTTCTAGCCAAAGACTCCTTTATTTGGTAAGTAGCAGAGCAGAACTTTATCCACATGTTGTCACCACTGGTTTCCAAAATAGCCTATTCAAGTGGGTTGGCAAATTTCAACTAAAATGTGTGTAGAACTGAAAACAATATCTGGCTTCTTGAGTTACCAGACTTAATTGTGCCAATATATGCTTTCATTGCCTGTTGCTGTACCACAACTTTCTCAAACATAAACAAAACAGAGTTCCAAAATATTAGAACTTTCCAGCTTTGAGAAAGTTGTTTTCTTCCTCAAATCGGGTAAGGGATTTTCTAGCTGTCAAAGAATGGAAAAAGTGTTCAAAAATATTTTTTCTACCCAACTGTCTTTTAATGCTTATTCCATATTGCATTTTTACCCATCTTGCTGTTGATATGTTGGAGTTTACAGCAGAGGGTAGCTGCCTACCACTGACCACCTCCGTGCAGTGTCTATATTGGCATAACTGTCTGGTGCCATAAAATTGCCAAGACGTAAACACTCCCAGGCCACTATTTGGGTGTCCTCATCACCCATTAAATCACAATATATTTATGTATGCTAATTAAGATCTGCTAATAAATGTTTTAGTGTTGTATAATACAGTAGGATTGAGTTTGAAGTATTTAGAGGATAGCTTTTTAACCCTATCAACTATGTTGAGTTTGAAGGTGATTCCTGTAACGCTCTGTTATTTACTGTGGGGTCCTTGACTCCAACAAAGCATTAGAAATGTGCATAGGAATATGCTCATACATGTTTTGTTCAGGCTTCATAAACAATGTTTCATAAAACTAGGTAGAACACTCTCCAGAAATGAAGACAGCAGTGGACAGCTGTAGTTTAAATTTCGTTGTTCAGTAGGAGAAACAAAAATAGGATGAGAGCAACATAAAGATGAGTCCAGAAAACTCCTTATCCTAATGCTAGGCATGTATATGATTTGAAATTAATTAGGTTTCCTTTTTATGACTATGATTTGGTGCAATATTGCTAGCTTTTCTCTGCAAATGCTTATCTCTAGCAACGATGTTACAGATGAGCCAAATAAAATGCCATTACCCATGTAAAACTTGATTTATTTTAACGATCCCAGCGAGTAGGGGTATGGTTCTCAGGTTAAGCAAAGCACTAATTAAAACAGCTGTTCTGCCCTGTTTGCTTCAGTTTCCTAACTGCTTGGATTCTGCTTTATTACAATTGTTTGGAGAATTTTTCAGGCTTGAATTACGAGGGTGTGGATTAGAAGCTGACTACCCTCACTGCAACATCTGTAAACTCTTAATTTCTGTTACAGCAGGTGTCAACTTTTCCCTAGATGACTGTCCTGCTGTTGTTCTGGTTACACGCAGCCTTGTCAACAAGCTGTTTGTCAGCTGGTTCTCTCATGTTTCCTTTCCTTCGTGACCATTGATCAAGCCAACAACTGGAGAGGATATAGGGTGGAATTCCCTTTGGTTCTGTGCTGGTCGATTTAAAGTGTAATCAGACAGGTCTGAGAGCAAGAAATGGCATATGAATAATTGTGAGTGACGCTGTCTTTTATGATATTGTATTTTTCAAGGAGCTGCAAATTGTAATGCATTGGAATGTTAATACATTGGAACTAACTTGACTTCCTACTTAGCAAAAGCCATAGGAATTCCCTGGATGTCTAAGTATATGTTTCACTAAAAGGGCCAATCTGATGAATACATTCCCAGTGATGTAGAATCCACTACTACTCTTAGTGTGTTCCTTTAGTTAGTAATCCTCGCTGTAATTTCATGGCTGAATTGTATCACTACAGTTTCCAGCTGTTAGAATGCATTTTATCTGCTAAAATACCATTCCTTTGCCTGTTGATATCAACTTTCATTTTTTACAGATTGTAGAAAAATAATTTCTTAGTTTTTGTCTCCTCATTATGCTCACCACAGCTAATTCCTTGTGCCTTGCAAGAGGAACGCTGTCCAGTAGTTTAAGAGTCCTTGTGACAATGCTCTGAACCGTTATCAAATATCTTCATCCATATATTTTTGAGCAAGCTTGGTTAATGACTAGCTGTAAGCCTTTCTTGAGACATGCCATGGAACAAAGAGTCCCGAAGAGAGGCAGAGTATGTTAACCCAGGCTCAGAGCCACACTGATAGCTGTGTGCTTAGCTAACAGTGAGTTTGTTCCAATGCCTGTTGAAATCAGTGGCTGAGCTCCCATTAGTTTCTTTGGGTTCTGGAACAGGCCCATGTTTTTAGGACTTTGCAGACTTTTTAATAACAAAATTACTTTGTGAGATTTTATGTCTGATGTGAACTTCTCTTTAGTCTCAAGTGATTTCTTTCTATTATCGAGCATCAATTCCAAGTAATAAATAGATTAAAAATGATAAATAAATCTGAGATGAAGCCGTCACTTTCTGATGGTTTTGCCATCAGATATAAACAACTAAATTCCCAGTCTTTTCACCATTTTTTTTTTATTAGCCATTGATTATTAACTATTTGTTAATAATTTGAAATTTCACAATAATTGTGACTAACCTTGAATCTCAGCCTGATTTGCTAAAACTTGTGCCAAGCTCAGGGTCTATGCTAATGTCAAGGGAGTGTCTGCTTGCTCTCAAGTTTAGTGAGCAGTTAGCACTGCATGGAAATAGGAAGTAAAAGTGCAAATAGAACGAGAATTGGAACAAATTGCAGTTGACTAGACAGAAAATCGCAGATAACGAGGGCTCACCTGTAAGGATGAATAGGACTCTGGTTTCTCCATGTAGTCAAATTCTGGCACAGGTGTTCACTGTGCATAGAGAGACTTTCTGTGCTGGATGCAGAACGTTGTCCATCTGCTCTCACCTGGGCCCAGGTGAAAGAGATGAGATGATCTAGAACTTGCAGATCTAGATCAACGTTGTGCAGTGCCTGATGCAGTAACTCCCAAGGCAGGGTAGGCTAACCCATGCTTGGCATCTCTACACTTCTGCACAACTCCCAAGTAACAGTAGGCTGTAGGAAGCCACCTTCAAAAATGCTGATGTTAGTACACAGCTGACTGTGCAAATGAACTCTCCCTGCCCACATATGTGTGCTCCAGAGCATGTTGAATTCAGTGGCCAGACTCCCACTGGTTTCCCTGGGCTTTGGATTAAGTGTTTAGGGCTTTTATGCTTTGGAATGGCCTCATGCTTTCTTGGACTCCAGAGTTTCTGAATCAGTGTATTCAGTCTGTCTCTATTTCTGCATGTTTCCATTCTTCTGAAGGAAGCAGAAGGTGGAATATGAGCTGGACTGTCTGCTTACTATGTGGCAGCTGATGCGTGTGCCACAGATTGGGCACTGCAGCTGGAAGAAAGGAAAAAAAGGTTTATGGGCAACTTTATGGCTGTAAGAATAATGCAAGTCAAAAAAGTGCCAAGAAAATCCAAGATTAACATTTCAGGGACCTTTTTTAAGAGTATATGAAATCTTATTTTGAAAACACTGTGATAACTCTAACAAATAATTTTCCATTTTCCATGTAATTGCCTGGAACAAATAATCTGTTTGTTTCTATTTCTTATCCCTTTCAAAGGCAAAGTCAAAATCACATAAATGCCGGAGAAACTCTTGATTTTTCTTAAATAGGTTCTCTGTTGAAATCTACCTTAGTGAAGTTGTAGTAGAATTGTTTGCTCAAAAGCCAAAGAGGCAAAGTGAAGAATGAGCATGGACGTATGTGGGCCTGTCTACTAGTCTGCACTCTGGAGTTAAATCAGGCTAGCTACAATGACATTACTGACCTCATATTTTATCTGAGGATGTCTTCTGACTTTACTTAATTCACTGAAGATCACACAGTATGTTATTCTTTGACACTGAATATCTATGAAAACACAAGACTTCTGCTCTCCTCAGAATATTTTCTTTAGCATCCTTTGAAAAGCAGGAAATCTATTGGAAAATTTAGAAAAGCAGAACAAGACTTGATAAATAGTAGTCTCAACTTGTTTCTGTGAGGAACTGTCTCCAACAGCTTGGTAAGTAGGGTCATTCAGTGCATATTTCCATGATTAACTCAACTTTCATTTTAGCTTTGCAGTTCACCTTTAAATATTTAGTTTGGTTCCTGTGGACAAATGTTGATGTTGGCTCTCTTGTCAGACTGATGAAAATGTTACACAGATGTCCTTTGGTGATCCAGTACCACTAAAAGGCTTGCAAATTACTAAATTATGAACTCTCTTTCTCCATCATTCTTTCGGTTGGTGGCTTTCACTTAAGATCCTCTGCTACTTATTCTGTGTGCTTGTCTGATGTCCCTGCTCTTTCTTAATGCAGTAGTGTCTGACTACTACTGAGTGTTCTGTTTGCTGGACAACTGGCTGCATTAAACTCTTCTGAGAAGACTGCATTTTACTGGTTGCTGATTAGAACTCACAACAATATCCTACATTTTCTTTAGAAATATGTGTCTCAGATGTTAAAGCAGACACTTTCAGTAGTTCTACTGGTAGCTCATAAAAAGTCCATTCTCTAACAGAATACTGGAGGCTCAACCTCACATGTCATTTTAGGAAACATCATTTTGTCTGCACAGGAACACTATTTCTCAGTCAGGTGTTTCACTTTTTTTCTCCACCCCCACCATCTACCCCCCCAAAAAATATTAATTCCTCATTGTTTTCCACAGCTGACCCTTTTCCCTGACTGGTCATTTGCCACAACTCATTTGAACCAGTCTGTCAGTGTTTCTGAGGACTGTCAAACTGCAAGGCTGGAACAAATAGGAGAAAGAGCAGTAATCACAAAAATTTAAATGCCTAGAGTTAGAATGACTGCTTTCCTCAGCTCACTTGCTGTATAGCCTTAACTCATCATATTCCTGCCTTACTTATAATGCAGATTGCTGTCTTTAAAGGAGAGGCTGGAATTTGGTCATAATTGCATTCAAATACCTCACCCATCACATCACAGCCACATATCCAGCTGCAGAACACTTGAAAGAAGAAAGCTTTTGAATAGCGCTTAGTATATAAGCAGTGAAGCTACTTCATCAAAAGGGTAAGACTGAACTGCTCAGGGAGAGAATATTTCTCTGTCACGCTCTTTAAAGTCCACTTGCTCTTACACTCTTTAGGGGGAGTCAGGAGGCCTAACTGTCTCATTGCCTAAAGATCAGCTCTGGTTTTGGCTCTTCCTTCAAAATCCAGAACTCTCACTGGCACTCTCTTGGCACTTTCTCGTTAGCACATAAGAGCTCTAGGTTCTGAAATTAAATTCCCTTTACCCTCTACATGTTGGGGATTTTTCCACCTTCCTTCATGCTCATATTGTGTTCAATTTATGTCTTACTGCATTAAGTTGGGCCTGTAAAAAGCTTGATGTTTGAATAAAATAAAACCGAGAAATCCCAACCATTTGGTGTCAGTAAAGTTCTTATGATACAATTCAGATACAGACAGAGCCCAAAACACTCTTATTTCTTTAATCGATTAGACCAAATTCAACCTTGCCTGCACAGGTGACAAATAATTTTCTTCAGTAATGTGGCTTCTGTACACCGGGACTGTGCAATGGATGAGAACACTTTTCAAGGAATTTGTAGATTTTAGGTTGTCATCTATGAGCTATTTTAAAAAATCCTCAGTAAAACAGTCTCCCACGTCTTAAGCACTGTATCTAGCCAAAGATGCAATGATTTCATTTCACTTAGCAGCTGGCTAGGGTGAATAACAAACACCACAGTGAAATTGTTGATGGATGAATGTAGTTTCTTTTCACAACCTATAGTTTCTTCAGTATCCCAGTTTTTTGCATGCCATTTTCTAATTTCTTATGGACAGCTTCCGAAACGTAGAGTATTGTTTTCATTCTTTAGGAAGGCTGTCCTAATTTTAGTGGGTGAAGTTTCATTCCTTTAGTACACCTAACGTTTTGGCCATGTCTATAGGACACAACAGAGCACTGGGCTTACAATGCATCAGCTTGAACTGACAGATCCAGCTTGTCCGCAGGGAATAACGCGATGCTGCGTGAGATGCCAGCCCAGCTCTTCCAAGCAGAGCAGCTTGGAGGCATGGCTACGTAATCCCTGAGCTGTAGTTCAAGGGATTGCTTGTTCAGAGTTGCTTTGGTTAGTTCTTCCTGCACTTGTACTTTGTGGTTAGAGAAATATCCCACTTCATGGTAAATCAAGGGATTTTGTACTGTTTTTTAGTTAATTGTGTTGTGTTTTTCCCACGTGCTGATTGAAAGTTAACCTTGTGTTGATTAATTGATACAAATAAACCATAATTAGCATTGCTCCAGAGGCTAAATTTCATTGCTGGCAAAATGAGCTTTAACTTCACTGAGTTTTGTGGACTAGAGCCTGCTTATGTCAACACCGAGTTTGGCCTCAGAGAACAAAAACAATAGAGTCATACAAAGGAGAGTGCTCTTTTTCTATCAGTGTATTAAACAAAGGATAATATTAAGTTTGGATAGTGGATAAAGTTAAGCTATGCTAATACTTATAATCGACTACCACTCTGTTGAAATTAGAAATCATGCATTCCTGAGGTTTCTAGCTATTTTTCCTGCCAAGAACATGTAGTGCTTCTACCAATTGCATAGTAAAAACAAGGGACAGACTTTCTTGCACTAAAGCAGTCAGCAGTTACTGTGAGTTCACCTTTAAATCAAGAACACCTTGGTTATTGATCATTTTAAAAAAAAATACACAGACAGTGGGGAGATACTGCTTGATAAAGAGCAGTGAAAGCATTATGTGG
The DNA here is from genome assembly GCF_000691845.1 of Merops nubicus. Lineage (NCBI taxonomy): Eukaryota > Metazoa > Chordata > Aves > Coraciiformes > Meropidae > Merops > Merops nubicus. The sequence goes on from NW_008587500.1 coordinate 128,563, forward strand.
TTGTGGTTGCAGAAAAGGCAACAGAACAGCATTTCTCTGTAGTGTCAAAAATCTCATTGCAGAAGCTAACGGAGGAGTGAGTAAACCTCTTTCTTTTCCTCTCTCTTTCTCCCTGTTTCTCATTACAAAGAGGAAATTTGCCTGCTCCCTCTGAAACTGTCACCCTGTCAAACTGAAAATTTTCCATAGGTGCTGGGCTGTGGATGCTGTGAGCACAGCCTGGGGCCATGTGTGCTGGGTCTGGTGGAAGGATGGCCTCTTGGGCCTCACTGAGACTAGAAAAATTGAAGTTCAGATTAGGCAGCCAGAAACACTGGTGGGATTCCTATCCTTAAGCGATTTTCAATCCACCTAAACAAGGCTACAACCGACCCAGTCTAGTGATGGGAATAATCCGTCAGGAAGCTGATCTGGATGGACCAACTAGACATCACTTCCAGACAAGATTTCTGTGTGTCTATCGGCTCATATTTGTCCAGGCCTCAGGACAGACCCAGTATATTCATGCTTGTGGTCCCTTCCAACCCTGACAGATTCTGATCTGTTTTAGTAGAGGACTTTAGAGCCCTAATGGCTCAATGGTTGGACTTGATGATCTTGAAGGTCCCTTCCAACCTAAAGGATCCTATGATTCTATGCACTTCAGCCTAGGTATCCTCTAGAATAAAGTTCACAGTGGAAAATTCTTTCACACGTAGTGCAACACATTTAATGGAAGATCATACAAAAGTAGCTACTTTCCTTTAGTTATGACATTGCAAATACTTTACAGTAATGCATCAGATCGAAGAATAAAACTAGTGTTAGAAGTCAAGACTTCTCCATAATCGTGTGGTTTATCATCTCTTAGGAAAAGGTGGTCCCTGTACCTACTCTTCCTCTGTTTCCTTTCCCTGCATAGTAATAGGAATGGGCCACATTTTATATTTGGAAACTGTATTTTTGCTGACTGTTCATGGGAGATGAGATACTGTAAAGTTGCTGGTTTACTTTTAAATATATAGTGCCAATGCCTGAATCTCATACGGGATTTAAATACTCTTCTTCTGGATAAACCACTGGTCTCAGGGGACTTGTACATTTATTTGACCTTTGCAGGCTATGTGGACCAAAACATCGTTCTTTTTTTCACTGAGAATGGACTTCAGACTCAGGTCTGATATTCAAAAATTTCTGAGAGGTAGAGTGCCCCTCTGTTTTAGCAAATAGTGCAGAAAGAAACACTTGCTCAATTCTAACCTAAAGACTGACAACTTTCAGAGCTAAAGTGCACACTGACCTTCTAACTGGGAACGCTAGAGTATATGTTGAGCCAAATAATGTTAATTTTTATTGCTCCACCCAGGGTTACAAAACCATTATATTGTGTATATTTTTTCCACTTAGTGTAATTAACAACTTACTTCTAACCAGGTCAGTTTCTTTTGCCCTAGAGATGTAAACAGCTTTATGCACTTATTATTAAGAAATAATGGGTTTTCCATAATTACAGTGGTCATCAGCTTTCATTGCACAGCATTATTTTCACCACCTTATAACTTCCACTTGTGAAAAAAAAAAGTCTTGGCCTGATAATTGCTGATTTTACTCCGAGGGTAAAGGAGAATTCTTCTGTGGAGTTTGATGAAAAGCCACCAAACTGCACCTGAGTGACAGGCCATTAAATATCACCCATATTGCAGATTTTGGAGTTTGGCTTGAACCTTACATGTGATGCCTTTCTTCCTATGAAAAGGATCATTCAGTCTTTAATGATAAAGAGTCAAACACTGGACCTTACACTTTATGTCCCATGTGAGAAGTGGTACCTCTTGTAACATATTGCATCTTAATTTAGAAGCAATGTAGTGCCTTAGAGTTATGGCTGCGGCTCCCATCCTAACCCCTGTAAATCCTGAATGGTAATCTGTTTGAACATGGAGGTATATGTCAGTGCAAAATTATTTAACTACATCACTAGCACTCTTTACAACATCAAGTATTTAGTTTTTCTGAATTATTTCTTTTTTTAAACTTCTCTGTTAGTAACTTTTCTCATTTTTTGACCTGTCAGAGTGTGAGTGAATTACTGGTTACTGTTCGCCAAATGATTATTACTTTATTCTTTTTTTTCTTTTTTTTATGGGTGTTAAGGTTTTCATGCAATTCCAGAATCCAGTGGGGATTTCCATTTCCTCCATTATAATAAGGCAAAATATAGAACTGATCTAGATCTGGCATGATCAATAGAGCAGAGACCTCCATATCTCTCTGAGGACGATAACAGCTGGTGAAACAGAACAGCCATCAGGCAATAGGAACCTTCTCCAATAACCTATTTTCTCTGAGAGGTTTCTCCCCCCTTTAGTCTCTGTTGTCCTAGTGTTTCTTCAACAGATACTCACTGACATATTGCCGTACAGGTGTCTATATGTGAACTAGAAATTTGCACTCCCATTGTAGTCAGTGAAGCTTGCTGTCAAAAATCCCAGTAATGTATTCATGCTTAGAGCAAGAAAAAAAATTAGGGTTAGACTATAATTTTATAGGCTCAGTTATTAGTGGTAAGGAATAAATCATATCACAAAACCATAGAAAAATTCAGGTTGGAGGGGATCTTCTCCAAACTTCTGTCAAAAGTGGGGCCTTAAGTTACGTTATCTATAGCACTATAAAACCAAGTGTTGAATGTTCTCATAGAAGGACACCTCACCACTTCTTTAAGCCACTTAGCCACAAGTTTCACTGTTTCTTATGATGATTTTTTTCCCTAGATCTAGATAAAATTTCCCTTAAAACCACTTTTTTTTTTTTTTTTTTTGTGTTTCTTCTGTCCCATCACTGTGCATCCTTTGGATGTATATTTGCATCTAAAACTGGCTTTTAGGTATTAAAAGGCTGTGATTAGATGCCCCATAAGTTTCCTCTTCTACAGGCTGAGCAAACACAATTCCTTCACTCTTTTGTCATATGTCAAATTATCCAGTCTTCTAATCATCTTGGTAACTGTCTCCTTTTCAATTTTCAATGTCTGTCTTCCACAGCAGGAACCAAAATCAATACAGTATTTGAAACGTGGCCTAACACGGGTTGAGCAGAGTTCACAATCACACTCCTCGATCTGTAGGTTGCTCCCTTGCCAGTGCAGACCACGATGCTCTTAACTTTGGTGCTGCCAGGGCCCACAGCTGGCTCAGGTGTGGCTTGCTACCCACCAGGAACCCCATAGCCTTCTCAGCAGGGCTGCTTCCCAGCAAGTCAGACCCCCACCTCTCCTGTTAGTTGGGGTTATTCCACACCAGGTGTATGACTTTACATTTATCTTTTTTAAACCTCAAGCAGATCCTGTTGTCACAATCTTTCAGCCAGCCAAGCAATCTCTGTGTGGTGTGTGTTCCTCCTGGCACTTACGCCTCTCTCCCCCACGGTCTTCAAATACAGTAAGGAAGCCTTCAGCTCTATGATCTACACTGTCAGTATAGATACTGAACATGACTGAACCTACCACTGACTTCTGAGGAACTCAGCTTTTGACTGGCTGCCAGTTTAACTCTGAGCCACTACCTATCACCCCTTAAAGACCACAATTTTAGCCAGTTTTTCAACTATTTTATGGCTTATCTGTCCAGTACATATTACTAGTTTGTCAACAAGGATGTAGGAGAATACATCATACACCTTGCTAAAATCAAGGTAGATGATTTTAGCATCAGCTGTCCTCTTGCTCACTGAGCAAATTTTTTTCCATCATATAAGGAATGAGACTGGTATGAATTATTCTTGGCAAATTTGTGCTGTTTTTTTTCCCCAGTCCTGTCCTTTGCACTGTTCATTTGTCTAGAAATACCTACCATGAGGCAGATTCCATAGTTTTCTCAGGGACTGAAGTGAGGCTGGCTGGTCTGTAGTTTCTTAGATCTTTCTTTTTGACATTTTTGTAGATGGGCATAATATTTACTCTTTTCTAGTAATCTGTGACTTCCTCTGATTTCCACAATCCTTAAAAACTAGCAGACAGTGTCTTCACAACAGTGAAAAGCAACTCTCTTAATACCTTTGGATGCATCCCATCCAGCCCCCAACACTTGTATACGTTGAACTTGTACTGATGGTCACCATTTCAACCCTCCTCTACTCTTCATGGTTCAGCATTTTCTTTGTAGTAAAGGTCTCTCAAAAAACAGACTAAAGAGATGATTTTATCTGTGAAGACTAAAACAAAGAAGTTTTATCTATATGGAGTTTGTCGCAAACAGATCCTAGCCTCTGGAGGTTGCTGCAATGCAAGTGATGGCAATAGCAGTGATTGCATTAAACCTCAGAAAGTAAATCAAATTGCTGTGCCTTAGAAGGTTGCTGAAGGAAGCAGTAATTTTACTTAACTTTTGAATATATGTGTCCACATTCAAGCTAGTCATTCCAGGCTCTTTTTTTTTTTTTTTCATACTGGAGAGTAAGAGTTTTAGAGTGATACACCTGACTTACTTTGGACATTTACTACAGGATGAGATGATTTGTGCCTTGCACTGACTTTATTTGCTAGACTGCTCAGTGACTAACTCAGGCAGATGTCTACAGTTGTGAGATAAACCCCCACATTCATCGACCCTTAGCCTGCACCAAGTGTGAGGTAAAATTCTTACTCCAGCAGCAGCAAAAAAGAAGTAAAAATCTGATTATAATCATTTGATGCAGCTCAGTTTATGTCCAGAAACCTTGTGGGTCACATTAACCCTTTCACACACCTGAGCTTTCAGTGACTTCAGTTCTAATTTCACAGCAAAGCGAGACTGAAATCAGCTGAACTATGGTAGAACTATTAAATAAATCAGTAAACTAAATGGTTAAAGTGAACAAATTTAAAATGCAGAAAAGAATAAATAGAAAGTTTTTTGGCTTCCAGAGCCAAATAAACCTCTAGGGCTTCTTCTAAAAGTTTTTAAAGAGAGCTGTGGGTCTCATACTAGTAGCAACGTAGTGCTTCCTAACCAGCACACCTACTGTTGAGCATGACACTGGAAGAAACTCAGCACCTTTAGCCTCAGCTGTGGCAGCTGCAGAACAGATGGAGACTAGTGTTGCTTGACTCCTCCTCCTCTCCTAATTAACCTGTACAAAGGCAAAGGCAGTCATAAGATCCGAAGTGAAAAACCCCGCGTCTCCGTCAGAGGCCTTTTCTTTATAAGAGTGGTGAAAAGCAGGGAGAGCTCTAGATCTTAGCATGTACAACTCCTGCTTTTCAACACAGAGACCACGCTTTGTGTTTAAAGCTGTTGCTTACATTAATTCAATGTGCCTCACCTCAAAACCTAATGTTATGCCTTAATTAAAGAATTACTTGACTCTCAATTCTGTTGTCAGCTAAGAACCTCATATTCAGAAGAAACGTCAGTTGACATAATAAAGTCTAAACTCAGCTATAGATGGACAGGGGAGGAAGAGGCCACAAAGTCTGTGCTAATGCTATAAATACTGAACTGTAGAAGCTGTAAATCTGAACATTATCTGTTCTGCAACCTTCTGCCACTGTGGTGTTTTATACTAATACATGTGCTCATACACACACACATATACATATATGTGTTCTAAATGTTTGTAGGTAATATAGTAAACAGAAATATGTTTCAAGAATTCCTGTGTAACAGAGGCAGAGCTGACTAAATATTTATCTTGTGTATGTGATGAATGAAAGCCATTTGCACAGCCATAAATTTTGATATCCACAAATGGCAGTGGATTCTGATCCAATTCCTCATTTGATCTTTATATGTTGGTTTATTATTTGTTCCAAGATGGAGCTATTTGAGAATGGGAGTCACATGATGATATACACTTGGTGATTCAAAACTATAAATTCTCAGGTCTAAAGAACTTATAAGTTATTAAAACAAAAGAGAAGTAGAGTTTGGGGAACGGGGATGTAGGAAGTGAGAAAGAAGAATTGCTTGCAAATGTTATGCTATTGCCATGCTTTAAAAAAAAAAAACATAAATCACATGATTTAACCTTGTGTCATGTTGATGTTTTGGCACTTGACTTGGTCAGATGCTTATTTAAAATCAAATTTTTAAAAATGTGTTTCTAAAATAAATATAAAAGTTAACAAAACACATCCGGATTAATAATTACAGATGGTGAAAAAAACAGCAGGAAAAAAATGCTTAGCAGGTGTTCACTCAGCCAACGTTCCAACATATTTCATGTTATTGCCCAGTATAATAACATTAGACAACGACATTGCTTTACCACTTCAGAGGTGTGGGTATTCGTCAGAGAGTCATTAAGTATTGGAGTTTTTTGGTGTCACACAATTGCAGAAACAGTTGTGTTGGATATTTTTGATGATCCACTGAGAAAAGTGTCAGTGTTGAATGGCCCCAAAATGTCCTGTTCCTTAGCTATATGAAGCATGTAGAGAGTTGAAACTTAGGCTTATATCAAATGGTAGAAGAATCAGCAAGGATTTTTTTTTAAATATTTTTGAAAAAAAAAATTACTGTCCACTTTACTTTTGAGATTCTTAACAAAGTGCATTTCTTGTACAGTTTGTGTTTTGAAGTTGCTGTTGTGTTCCATCTTTTAACTCTCTCACTTAGATACTTTAAAGTTTCCTTTTTCCCCAGTCTAAACATGTCACTACTGCCTTCAGCTTCACTTCAATTCTCCTGGATCGTTTTAATCTGTACTTCAATCTCCTAACAGCTTAATCTCTCTTGTGGCATTCAATTAAATTTTTTCTTCCTTCACTTGGGACTCAGATCATCGTCAGAGCCTGGATCATGCAATATGTATTCTCTCACCTCCCAGATTCAGGTTAACATCTTTGTTTTTTCCACATCTCTTTTTTTTTTTTTTGGACTACAACTTGTAAAGCAGTCTAAATGTGCTAAATTTTAATTAAATGAATTGGCCCATCCATACTCTTAAATCATATATTAAACATCTTGATGGATCAGAGACCTACTGATTTCTTTCAAGCTCAGAAAAGCCTCTTCATTTGCTATAGCTGATACTTACTGCCATTGTCATTTTTACTATTATTCTGGAAGACTTATGAACACTCTCCAAGGGTCCCCAGCCATAGACTAGCATCCTGTTACTTTTAATATGATACAAAAACAAAATAGAAAGACTCAGTGCTTTCTCCTTCCAGAATTTCATACACAGAGTTGGACTGAAGATCACACAGCATCTTCTAGGAGCATCTCAGAAAACAACACAGCAAGAAATGAAAGGAATTAAGCTAGTTTGTAGAGGGTAGAAACTATTTCCTACCAGAATTGTTAGGTAATCTGATTGCATTTGAATTTCTGTGCAAGAAACTACCCTATGCAATCGAGGACCTGTACTGTTCAAAAAACCATTACTATGACCCAGACAGAAGCTGAGATTGTCCCCTCCGTAGGAGCGTTGTAACTGATTGTGATGGGATAAGCAGTTCAGCCACCATGGTTGCTAAAAGTTAGCCCTTTTTTCTTTTTGTGAGAGTTAGGAATTGCAGAATAATAACGTATTCGAGAGCTAAATGTTTTAGGGTCTGAAGTCCTTCCTCTCAGAAGTGTTACTGCACTTGGTCTACTAATGTGCTGAGTTTAGAGGAACAACAATCCTGGATCAAGTATTCTACTGCTTTTAAAGGGGGTTTCCATGTCAAATCTCCTGCATTTTAAGAAACATTTTTACACAGTTACATCAGCACTCCTACAACTTCTTACTTATTAAATATAGTTCCCAGTGCAGTTCCCTGGCTTAAATACAACAGGTACTTTTATGAAACCTGGTTTGAGTTTTTAGTGCAGCTGTGCAGAACTTTTGTAATGAAACCCAAAACCCACCCAGGTTTGAGTTTCATTACAAATCTGAAACTCACATCAGGTTCTCTAAAGGGTTTGTCAGAGTTCACAACTCTAAAGATTTGAGGCTGGGCAAAGCAAGTCTATGCTGAGTTATGATTTCAGGTGCAAGCCAGGGAAAATGCAGTGGTTTGACCCCAAACCAGACAAAAACTGGTAGGTTTAGGTTAAAAATTAGTAAGTCCTTGCACAAGGAAAATAGGGGATGAGTTTCATAAACTCTTATGGACTAAGGTGACGAGACTTTGAGCTCCACACCTCTGTAAGTGAAAGTTTCACCAATAGTTATGATTGCTTGACTTTCTCTTATTCACTTATACCTGTTTATTTCTGTATTGAAATTAAACCTGTTTGTACAGTTTACAAATAAACATTGTACAAATAAAGTGGTATTATGAATACATAACAATGGCTCTAATGTAACAGAAAAGCCACTTGTTGGGGAGTCAGAAGATGAACTCTGCATGTGCTTTGACAACTGACTGATTATCTCATCCTAAGCAACAGAGTGAATATTTCTGGGTGTATATTTCCACATCTGAGAAATACTTTTACCCTTTAAATCAAAACAATTCCAATATATCCATTCTGTGTGATGGAGCATTATGTTGGGATTCCTGCATGGAAACATGCAGGAAACATGGAAAGAGCTAGAACATCTACAGGGCATGATGTACTGATGTTCCTAAACGTTAGCTCACTTCCCCAGCACAGCACAAGAGAATCAGTGCAGCTCGCTGAGAACACTTGTAACGAGGGTGCACTCTGGATTCTTTACAGGCATGTTTGCATTGGGTACAAGTCTGTGCTACTACATCCACACTGTTTCTCATCCCAGTGAGAATTTTTGCTCAGAGCTAGCCTGTGTGCTTCCACATTATCCTCCACTGGAGATGTGAGAAAAGCAGGTCTTTGTGTAACGAGTCACCAACATCATAGGTATAAAAATATGAAAAATGTTCGCTCAGAATAATTAGTGATTGCTCCTACTTCAGACAGTTCACCCTTTTGACTTACTTTTGCTTCATCCATTAAGTGTCCAGTGAGGGTATTTATCAGAAATGCCTTTCCACACTTTTGTCCCACAGTTCCTAGGAGGAAACTTGCACATTTTTGTGGAATTTGACAGCTTCGGATTTTTGCCAAGACACAGCTGAAAGGTTTAATTGACAGTAGACCCAAAGGTAAGTTTCAAAACCATCCCAATAAATTATAAGCTTAAATTCCATTTCAAAAAGTGGTTTAGGTATTGAGAAGACTGATCTTCATTGAAAGCTTATGGCATATCAATCATTTGCAAATCAGTAAAATGAGCAACTTTTCCCCAAAATATGAATGTTTGAAGTGTTTGTGGGTGGAATCATGATTTTAGAAATTGAGTGTATTTATATAATGGCTTTTGGTTCAGGTCCATCACTAATTTTAGTTAACTGTGAAGAGATTGATGCCAATTCTCATGTCTGCAGAACTAGAGTACCAGTAAAGACTCAGATTTACGTCTCCCTAGTAATTAATGTTTAACTAATAAAAAAAAAGAGATTTTTTTTTTTTTTATCTCTTCTCCAAGAATTATCTAAGGGTTGGAGAAAGACAGTGTTAAAAAATTATAAATATGCCAAAATTCACAGAATTTACAAGTTCATCTTTGTATCCTGAAAACCGACTGTGATTAAGATTCACAGCTTTAATCAATGTAAATGACACTAATTCTGTGGTCAAATGTCACTCTGCATGCACTGACAAATCTTAAACTTGACTTTATAAATGTCGCCAATCTACGAACTTGAGCAAAGACTGGAGATAAAAAAGGGTATTGTCCAGTTCTCTGCCTACCTTTTTCAAAGTATCGCAGCTAATAAGTGCTCCAGGGCCCTGCACAGATCTAGAGGTGATGACAGTTCAGATCATCCCTCTATCATTCCCTTTTTTAGCACGCAAGCTGTTCCTGCCCAGCTTCATGATGAAGAGGCCAGCTTAGGCTAGGATAAGTGGAAAGGCATTGCGTGAGCTGTTGCACTGTTCCCACAAGGAGGAAAACCTTAAATGTTTGTGGTTTTATTCAACCTCCTTTTAATCTGTAAATTTAAAATGTGGGGACTGTTGTTAACTGGAACATAGTGTTTTGGGTTGTGACTGAAATTGGTGATGAGGAATGTTTACAACAGTCCTTTAAGTTGCAGAGACCAAGTCAGCATGTACTGCATCCCTTTGGGGATGTAGAACCACTTAGTTGTTAAAACTGACCACTCCAAACTCCATTTCAGAACTGGATTTTGAGGGCACACTGCATTACACAAATCAAAACCTTTACCCTATTCTTACAGCCACCAATGAGATAGACAGATGATTGCTAGTAAACCATTAATTGATCTGTAGATCCAAAGCCCTGCCAAGAAGAATCCCAAAATCTACATGATGACCTGTAGTATTGAATGTTACATTTAACTTTTTGCTTTTCCTGAGAGGTGAAAAAAATAGCTTGTTGTCAAACCACTCCCATTTAGCCACCCATCTGAGGAGAGTCTCTGATTGGTCTACTTAACAATCAAGAAAAATACTCTGGGAATGGCTGTTTGACATGATAGAATATGAAAAATTGGGCACAAGTCTCAATTCTCCTTTTTGTATATGGACTATTTATCCTTAAAGGGTTTGGTATGGTTTTTAGATTTAAAAGCATATTTTTGGAGTGATTTTGGAGAGCTGTGGTTGTCATGTAGTTAGCTGATAGTCCCTTGGACACACAGGTCTTTCCACTCCTTGAAGGTAAGTGGTTGTCCCTGAGGTCAGATAAGAAATCTACCCAAATTTTGTAATTGCTTAGCAACAGTAACAGAGATAGTTTGTGTGGAAAAACAGCAGAAAAAGAATCTGTGTTACACTGAATAAATTTCAAAGACAGTTTAATACATTTCAGCACTGCATTTTTACACAGGAAAGGTACAAGCTTCTGCTCATGGTGCTCATTGGAAATGTAATGGGAATGAATTGTAATTATTCTGATTGAATCTGAGTAGGTTTTCAAACACTCTCAGTAAACCACTGAGAGAATGGGCATATTAGCAGAGAAGAAACATACAGGTTTATGACTGAAATGTATACTTTGTTTCTTACTGTGAAGCAATGTAATTTATGTGACAATTCTAAAGCATAATGCTTTTTGGTGCTCATCTCTTTCTTTATATTACAGGGGTACCTATGGATGGCATTGACTCCTGTATGCTCGCTTTGAATCAATATCGATGATGTTCCATCCAGGAACTGGTGAAAAACTTTCATCCATGTCCTCCCTTCTCTTGTTAAAAAGGAAAAGAGAATTTTTAATCTATTTCACTCTCACTTGACCCTTTAATGCCTTGCACAGGCTTGCTGTGCCCAAAGGAGATGACAATTCAGAGAGGGCTGAAAGAAAATCAGAGTCATGTGGATGTTTGCAGAGAAACCGCAACCATTTCTTTTAGCCCCCATCCAAAATGACCCTTTGCAACTCTAGCATCATTGGAGTGATGAATCAGCATCTTCCTATGACAGCCTTAGCCCTGAAGGAGTAGTTCCTTCTCATGTTTCCCTCAGAGCAGTAGAGCTGAGGGTATGCAGAGGTCAGGCTGGAGCCTTGGCCTGTAGTTTTACTGTGTGAATCATAAGAGTGTGTTCCAATCAGAAATAACTCAATGAAAGACATAATTTAACCTGCTTAATTGTATCGACTATTATACAGACCATGAGTAAATAAATAACCTGGATACAAGAAACTTGTTTATGAAGTAAAGCTTAGTTCAACTACATTTTGGATGGGTTTAATACATTTAGAGTACATTTTTAATACTTTCATATGGCCAAATAATACTTCCACATTGATATTTTCCCCCTTATTATTTAATCTACTGTACAATGAACATACAACAATGGCTCATTGATTTATTGTGAGTGTAGCAATAGGTTTATAACTGCATGAATCATGCAGATTGCTCAATTCACCACATGCCTTAATAAAAGTTTCACTTTAATAAAATAGAGCTAAGGCAATATGTCCAGAACCTGGTCTGACATTCTTTATACATTACCCTGCCTCAGGAAATTATTACTATATATTTTACAGCAGCTACAGTAGGTTTGGGATCGGGATTAGAGCATAGTAACCACTGTGACATTTAGCAGAACTCCTGTGTATGCCATTAACCCTCACAAGGTGGACTGGCACAGAAATATTTTGAGACAGTGGTTTTCATCCCTATTGATTGGTGAACACAGAATTGGTGAACACAGAATTGGTGGACTGAATATAAGTCTCTTGCATTTCGTTTCTACCTTTCACAGATGCTTTTCAAGTAGTCTGTGGACCTCACAGGGTCTACAGGTCATAAAATCAACGTCACTGTTCTGGTACAGCTTCCATCATTTGGTTACAGAGGTGAATGTGAGTAGTCTCTACTTAATTGTAATAGCCGTACTTTAAAAACACTAAATAATTTCAACTGCTACATATACTTCTACCTGGTAACTCAAACTAATTATGATAGTTAAACCTCAGCAAGATGTGCTGAAATGGATTGAAATCTTTTCCAGCTGAGGTTACAGAAAGTATGATCCACATATCCAAACCGGCTCTTTCCTTGTGGGAAGAGATTACTTTTTAGGATGTTATAGAAAAGAAAAACTATAGATGGGCTGATGTCCTTGACTTATTCTCCATTTTGGTCAGAATTGGTCTTACAAAATTTCAGACAGAAATAGTCAAATTGCTGTAAAGGTAGAGGTTTCAGAATGTGTAATCTAATTTGAATCAACACTGAGCTCAGACCTTGGATGGAGCTAAGGTAGATATTTTTCTCTTTTCAACAATGAAAAAAGAGATATTAATTTCCTCTGTGCAGCTTTCATTGGTAATATCTCTTTATTCTTTCTTAACTAGTAGAGGTCAGAATATTAAGCATAAAGTTATTTGTGACATTTTTTTAAAATATGCAGTTGTGGTAGGATTTTACATGTTCATTGCTTGTCTCGCTAGTGAACTCAGTAAAAACAGAACTTAATTGATGCTAAAAGGTAATAAAAGCTTTAACATCTATGGGCCCATTACGATGGTCTCTGCTTGCACTAGATTCACTGCACATAACTGTGCTTTATAAAAATGCCAAAATTCTGATGTCAATGGTCTTAATTTGCAAATTTATTTTATTTTTTTTGGTTGTTTTGGTCTTTTTTTAGTAAGAAATGCAAGTGGTGTGTCTGCAACAGTAAAATTTTCTTCTTTTGTATTTTTTTGCAACTAAAAGTTTTGATTTTTTTTTTCTGTGTTTCTTCATTTTGAACATTGTTGCATAAAGATTATGTGTTTACAAACAAATCAAATAAAATCCACAGGCTATCCTGTTCCTAGTGAGACTTACAAGAAACAAAAATAAAATTGGGGAAAAAAAGAGTGAATTTAATAAAAAACAGCTCTGGCATTACTGTCATCCAGTAAAATAAAAAGCTTTTCCTATTGCTAGGTTGTCAGTACTGCAAAGTGTTTTTTAATGTATAAACCTCAGGCATGTAGATAAACCAAAGTAAACTGAAGCCAAGGACTGAAATTGGTGCTTGAAACATGTCCTTTAAACTATGTGAGGGGAATTCTGTGTCATCTGCAATATGGACTTCCTGGCATTTATATCTACTTAAGGTACCCATTGGCTATAAAAGGAGCAAGTGTGAAGTTTCCAACATTAGTCCTTTGTAGCTAAGTATGTGAATTACTCCTGCCACATATACCCAGATCAGGTCACCATGATAATAATTTTAGACACGCTGCTTCAGGTTCTAGGTGTAAGGTCTACATAGTTCCAGTTTATTGCAGCCTGCTTTGATTATAAATTCCTATTATCTTTCTTTTCTGCCTTTCTTCCTTTGGCTATTGTCTGAATTCCTTTTAAATGTTCAGCAAGGAATTGTTCTGTAATTGTTCTGAAATCTAACCACAAAGTGTATATATGTAAGTGTATGAACCTAAATGCAAAGATAAATATATTTGTTAACAGAGAAACATTTTGCATCATAATTAAATAAAATTTATGCTCTTTTGTAAAGTTGTGTGTAATCTGGAAAATAACCATAAAACAGGCAAATTGTGTACAAAGATATGGTTTATGAAGCAGAATGGAAGCATGCTATGTGTTTCAATTTGGAGAATCCTGTTTAGAGTTCATTAGGTTTGATTTTTACTGGTAGTAGAGATGAGCCATAGCAGGGTTATTCAACCCACTTGTTTTGCATGGTTGTGTGGACACATCCCCTATCATCCCATGTGAGTGCCAGACTCCTGAAGTCAAGTAGATTTGTCATTACTACATCATTCTTGGAACTTTCATGTAGGTGGTTTTACATTAAATGGCACTATGAAAAAAAGACAAATCTTTATCTGAAATAAGCAAGAATTAGATTTTATCTGTATATGCTTCCGGAAAAACTCCCTGGGAACACCAGGAGGAATTTACTTTCCAGATGACAATTATGTATAATTATGTAATTACACACATTGTTCAATGTCTCTTTGAAAAACTATGTAGGAGCAAAGAGCAAAATCCACTTCATCCCTTAGCCACACCAGCACTTTGGCCACTAAACCTTTGCCTTATTCTTCATTTTTTCTTGTCTCTTTTTAGGGGGTCATAGATGTAGTCTTTGTTTCTGCCTCATGATTTGATGTGAGCAGGTGAGATATTGCCTGCTATCACTTATCAGGTTATCCAGGACCTCACAGGGATCTGCTGCTTCCTGCAGCCTTAGCAGCATTTCCAGCTAGTGTGATGTATCTCAAAAATGGAGGAACAACCTCTGATTGCAATTGCTTTTAGAAAAATGTGGCCTTTTTATTTTTTTGTGTGTGTGTGTGTTTTATTTTTCTATGAGACATGCTCTGGGCACAGGGTTTAAAGCCCTGAGGGTTTATATATCAATGCAGTGGTCTACTGGTGTGCCAGCAGTACACAGGAGAGGTGTACCAAGCCAGCTGCGTGGGGCATGTGCAGAAACATAGTATTAAATATCCACATATGGGTCAAGGAAACACTATGAATTTAGCTACTTCCTGAACTGGTGGTTTAATGAGTTGGTTTGAGATCAAAATGTTGGGCCTAAACTCTGCAAATATGCTTTAGTTTTGTTGAAGACCCTTGCATCATTAATTGTATGTACTGGATTTCTATTACATACACTGAACTTACTGACTCAAATTTACCCAAGGAACCAAAACGTCAGGGTGTTGAACATGCTTCTTCCAATGACCTGGAGTCTTCAGGAACCTCTCTGCTTTCTTTAACTGCAAATGAGAAAGCGGAAGCATTACAGAGGAAGCTTTAATTGAACAATACATTAAGGATGTTATGATCTCTACCAGTAACCCCTTTTCTGCTAAATATCTGCCAGTGCTCTACCAGTAGCCCTCTTCCTGCTAAAACATCTATGTTACTGATGGAGGAGGGCTGAATTTCTGTGCTTTGCAACATTTGCTTCCCAGGCAGATAATATATTGCCATGGAAATACAGGCCATTTCTCTCTTCACATTTCAAAGAGGGAGCGTGGCATTATGCCATGTTATGGCTGTTAGCATCACTATATCATCCCTTCTGAGTGGTCTGCTCTGCTACTGCTTTCCAAGGAATCTCTTTCAGGGCACGACATTGTGAAACGAGAGAAATGATGTTTGGCAATAACACGGGTTGATGGCAAGATACGTCAAAGAGCAGAAATTGTAGGCTGCCTTTCAAAAGCTGTCCTCTACCCCATCACCACTGTTGATGGTCAGATTTGCTGGTCCCACCTCCCATCCTACAGGATGAAAGTAGAGAAGCGATGCAGGAGCACAACACACGCTGTGTGATGTGTGTAAACCATCCTTCAGCCTGAGCTCGGCGGTGCAGATAGCCATGGAAGATGAAGTGAAAGAAGTGTTTCTTTGTGAATAGAGGCTCTCTGCCCAGCCTTTGCATCACACTGCTTAACCTGGCCTACAGCCTATATAAAGATACATAGATTATAAAGAAAACACTCCTTTCAGAATGCGATGTGAAAACTTGTAAAACATTGCTTTTGTCCACACAACATGTATTCATTCAGGAATGTCAAATAAACACAGGGACTTGCTGAATATCCTTCCCTCTCTCTCTCAATTTTGGGGTCCAAACATAAAACTGATACATTGCTAAGCACAGCTAAGAAATGAAAATCTGTGGAAAATAAAACATCTTAAAGAGACACTGTAAATTCTTTCCTGCATGAAAGTCCATGAAACAAAGTGTGACCTCCTCAGCATGGGTAGAGAACTGGGGGAACATGAAGCCTTGATCTCACTCTGAGCATCATCCAAGGAGATTTACTCAACAAGATGGATCAGCTGTTATCTGAGCTTTAAAGGGTATAGTCTTATTAGCTCCTTTCCTGCCAAGTGAGACAATTTGAGTATACTAGAAGAAACATGAAAATCTGGTCAGAAAGGAAGACTATTTTGATAAAGTGCATAAGGGTTTTTATAAAACATATTTTTCCTGTAGAAAAGTCAATTTTTTTTATGTTGAAATTCTGAAAAATGACATTCCTTCCTTGTCCTCTGTTACGTGCCCTTTCTGTAACTCTTTGCTTTCCATTCCCTCTAGTTTGTAAACAGTATGAAAACATGGAAAAGTGCTTTTCCCTTTTTGATACTGATTTACATGCAATAAAAGTCCTAGAACAGCAGAAAAATATAACGTAAGAACACTGGCTTTTAAAGAAAAATTGAAATTATCCAGACTTTGCTATTGCCTCCACAAATATGTATTTTCAAAATTCAGAAAATGAAAATGTTTCCAACTATACATTACTTTCTGCTAAGTACACTGTTAAAATAAGAATAATAATTTGTGGTAAGGATTATTCCTATTGAAGATTGCTCTGACTTTTTTTTTTTTTATTTGCAGCTTCTAGGATGGGTATGTAGACTGTATCTTCACAAAAACACTTTTTGTTATAGTCGTATGATATTAAATGATATGATACAATTCTCAGTAAATTCTTTCTCTAATTTGTATTATCTTTTTTTAACTGAAAGGCTTTCCTCTGCATTTTCACAGTCAAAGAAATGACTGGTAAATATTACTACCAAAGGGACAAAACAAAGCTACTGCGTGGATGGTGATTTAAATGCTAAAACTAAGCAATTCTACTATTCATGATAAAATACCTGCTTGCTTTCAGATAACCTTGGCTTGTGTTAAGTATCTTAATAACTTCACTTACAGATCTTGCTGAAGGAACCAGTGTGAAGGAATCTCTCCCAAATGTCGTGTTTCTGGATTTTTGCTTTTGCATTCCTCTAGATACTTGTTGTATGCACAATCTATCTTTGGGAAGCTCAGTGTAAAGTCTGGGATATGTCATCAGGAAGGAAAAAAATGAACTGAGTAGTATTTGTCAAATATCTGTGATGATTACATTATCATATGTTTCTTATAGGATGTTCTGCTAAAGAAGGCCACTTACAAGGCCTCTTCCTTCTCTCCCATCTCTCTACCCTCACCCCATCAAAAAAAATATTCTAGCTTCCGTTGATCCACATAATGCTTAATGTCATTCTAATGCACAGTACAGAGCTGGCACCCTCAGGTTCTGAAAATTATGTTCTGGTGTGTGATGTGGGGAAGGGAACAAGTGAAAGATACTGCCTGGATTTGGCAAGGATATCAGGAAAGGGAATGGGAGTTGGAAAAGCTGTTAGGAAATGTAGATGGGTAAGAGTGTCAAACAAAGACTGAATGGGAAGGACTCAAGGGGGAAACTGAAAGTTTGGTGGACAATATATGAGGTGACTGGCTGAGTTTGAAAGCATCCCTATCAACGATTTCAAGTCTGCTCCTCTCTTATTTCAGCTTCTCGTTTACTCGTCATTTGTTACCCTGGTGGTTTGCCTCTCTAGCGACTTTTTCCTGTGTAAATGACATTCCATGGCTTAAGTCAACCAGATGCCCAGGTGCTTCCTCTCTCCTACCTTTGAATAACATCCCCTGAAAACCAGGGAGCAGATAGGATACCTCATCATTTTCCTGAAGTCCAGGCTAGTGTTTTCTTTTGCATCCAGTCTTGTGGCACCCATCCATGCTTGGGGAGGCCAACACTGTTCAACTGTTTTCTGTTACTGCTGATGCCTCTTTCAGAGACTGGGATTCTGTAAACTGTTTTTATGATGTTCAGTTTATTTCCTTTACCCCTAACTTTTAGAAAAACCTTCAATTTTTCTTCTACCACATCCCTCTCTTTGCTGACTCCTCTGGTTATTTGTAGGATCTAATCTCTCTCTGCAATTTCCTCCTCTCTTTCACCCCCTACTCTGCACTTGACAACAGCACTACTTCCCCTTGCACCCTCTCTGGGTAATATTTACTCTGACTTCAGCACCATCTCTTATTTTCCCACCTGACTTGGCATCCTATGCTGATTCCATAAATAAGCGTGATTATGAAATATCTTGGACGTGTCCTTGGCTGGCACAGGTGTCCAAACATTCTGTTCTTTCATGGATAGTGTATCACTTACTTAGATCTTGCAGAAGGGAATAGGGGGCCCAAGCTGTCCATATGCTTCTACTTTCTTTGTTTTAGTCTGTAGGCAATGATTTTAAGATTGCAAACCCTCTGAGATGCATGCTGTGTTTCACAGATCACCCCTTACTATTTGTGGTCATGAGAGGGCTGAAGATGTCTGACAGAAAAGGTGACTATAAAAATAGCTCTCCAAAATGTCAAGAGGAATCGAGTACAACTTTTTATTTCATGTTACAAAAAAATAAAAAATAAAAAAAAATCTTACAATTCCCTTTAAAAATAATGGGCATAGCAGCAAAGACTACTTTGTAGCACAATCCTTTGTGAAAGATTATAATCGAAAACAGAGCAGCTTTAAGACCAGAGAATAGAGAAAAACTTATACAAGGAAACAATGGAAAAAACTAGGTGAAAAGCCAAGCTTTTTAATTTCAAATCTGTATGACTTACTTATTTTAATTTGGAGGTGAGCCATCAGTCATTTCCTTGGTTTCCACTGATTTGCTTCTTTTGCAGTTGTGGCAACACCGGAGCTCCCATAATAGTTTGTACTAATGGCTAGACCACAGTCCCATTTCCAAGAGAGGCTGTTACCAAGTGTACTTTAAATATGAGTTTCTTTCTTTTTGTATTAGAAGAGCACAAACTAATGAATTGACTGATGTCTATAGCAAGCACTATTTTTCAGTGTCTCAACCTGGGCTCAAAGATGCCAAAACTACAAGGTGGATATGCAAGTATTTTCATTCGCAGACATGTCTGATATTGAGGACTGAATGATGAGGATTTGATTTTTTACATAGTTCCCATACAGACAAATTATTTGTCCCCAGGGCTACTCTTCTTCCTATGCTTTCTAAGGTGGACAACACCCCTGGGATGCTCAAAGGGGAGGGAAGAGCCAGTGGAGCAATCAATATTAGTGAGCCTGCAAATGCTGCCTGCAAAGGTCAACTGGATGAGGCAAGCCTAGATAGAAACTTCTGGCATAAAAGTTTGTTCTGTGCTTCATTCTGCTTAATTGCAAAGGCATGACATGAGCCCCTACCTTGTCTCTCACAGATAATTTATCCTATGGTGGTTCAACATGATGGGATGAATAGCCTCTTTACTTGCTTTTATATATACCAGGTTTCAGAGGAAGCATCCAGGAGGGTGGAACATCTCTGTCTGTCTTTACCGGAGCATTGCTGTAGCTGCACTTCCTATTTGGACGTAACAGTGTGAATGCTTCATGCTGCTAGGGGTGAAATGATTACTGTTTGGAGGAAAAAGTCTGAGGCTGACAGCACCCTGGAAGTGGAACACAGTTCGAGAGATAGAATCGTCTTTTAGATGTATTCAAACTTCAGGATATTGGATCAATGTGTGGGAAAAAAAATCAATTATTCTTATACTGGGTTGAATGTGGTTGAATTATTTGTAGTGGGAAAACAGACAAAAAAGAAAAAATACTATGCCAGTTTTTCCCTTGGGAGTTTCCCTCTTTTACCTCCAGATCCAAGAATCTTATGTTGTTATCCAAATATTCTAGATCAGGATGTTCTGGTGAAGAGGGTCACAGACCATTTTCACTTGCTCCTTCATTAAAAGAATCCAAAATATTTCAAAGAAACAGCATCACCCTTTCTTGTACTACAAATGGACATGTGCTCATGCACAAAAATGTAACTCTAGTGTAATCAATGACCTCTGACTGCAGCCTTACATCTGATTGGCCTGTCCTTCTCCTTTGGTATTATCACTTATTTGTTTTTTCTCTCCCCTAATGCACACCTCTCCTTTAGTCCACACTGTATCTCTCTGCATGAGCTATGCAAAGTCACCTTGTAATGGGCTCAACAGAGGAAGCTCTCAGGTACCAGCTATAAGCTGCAAATTTTCTCTAGGGCATGAGCTTGCAGAGCAGGTCCTTCAGCTGTCAGTCAACAACGGGAACATTTCTGTTAGGAATCCTGTGACAAGCCAAGCAATAAACCACAGCTTTAGAGTATGTATAGGATAATGGAGTAGCTTTCTCAAACGTCTGCATCATCCAGGACAGAAAAGTGGCACCACTCTGCTCACGGAGGTCTTGCACAGCTTCAGAACGGACAGGCACTGGGCATGTGTTTTGCCAGACACTATCTTGCCTGCCAGAATGTACTCTGAAAAGTGACACTGATTTAAACGTTTAGGTAGATATCAGGGAAAGGGAATCATCAGCAACATCATCAATCCTACAGGTGTTTTCAAAGAACAAGGTTCCAAGACCATACTGTTTCCACCCTTTCATGTATACAGCGTATGAGTTTCTGACTGTCCAAGAGTGAATGACATAGGAAAGTAGAACTTGTGTTGACCTTTTGAAATGGTTTATGCAGGGACAAGCACTGATAAAATTTTACTGGTAACTTCAGTAATATCTTACTCAGTGTATTCACCTACTTAGAGCTGACATGCAAAATGAAAACCTAAACCAGACATGGAGAATAGTGGGAAGGTAGATGGTGTGTCCAGAGACTACACAGCTTTGCTGTTAGTAACATGTGGTTTGCATGAATAGCTTTGTTGGAGAAATAACCCAATATGGATGGAAATCAACAAGAGAACTTGATCTAAATGAGCTACTTATCCAAAGAAACGTATTGAAACAAACCCAGTTTGTGAACAATGAATTCACTTAACTAATCAAGCTCTTTTGCTGAAATATATCAAAGAGTAACATGCAAAAAACCTGCTTCTTATCTTGTCCCTCTGAGGTGATCAGTAAAATTTGAGGCAGTAGCAGCTTCAGGCTCTAAGTGTCTACAATGCAAGAGGCTGTATGTATTCTGGATTTGATTCAGATGCCCACATAAATGGTAATACCTTTTGAGACACAAGAAGTATCTGAGATGTCTACTTGCAGATAACACAGGACACATGACTATGGCAGACTGATGCCCTTGTGAAGTTGCTGGAGATTAAATGAGATGATCAGGGGACAGGCATCTAGCTCAGAGGTGCTAGTTGCCTGCAAATGAACAAATTAATTAAGCCCTGTTTAGTACAACATGAAAGTACTGAGTGATTCACTTTCTCGTAAAATAGATCCTTCAGCTGATCAGCTGGAATTCTGTAGATTTTTTTGTCAATATAATCATATCTTCTGCATTACTGCAAGTCTGAGGATACCTATAAGGTCTCTGTTTAGAGTGGTCACATGCAATTTAGGAATTTCCTTTACAATAGAGTCTCATCTCACAAATACTGACATTTCAAAGGAACATAACCTGTACTCATCCTGTGCTAAGCTGAGACAGAAGATGGACAAATGCCTGATAAACTCTTTACAAGTCTGCATAAACATTGGGAAAGAG
>NW_008587500.1:150323-158995 GCF_000691845.1 Merops nubicus
AAAGCACTTCTGCTGGTGTTCTTGAGGTTTTGAAGACATATCAAGGCTAAATAAAATTTTGAGAGAGTGGACTGGAGTCTCTTGTGTCCCCCTCCGAACACCCACTCCAGCCCTTCAGGAACAATTGCTGAATTCCATTCCCAGTGAGCAACAAAAAAATGAAAGCTGTTAGGGGAAAGAAAACCCAACCAACAACCTACTGCCTTCTCTTGTTCTGTGTAAAAGACCAAACATTACTTCACAGTCTTGAATATCTGTCACCACATCGTCTATCTTGACTATCTAGACACAGTTAGTGAGTAATAAATGCCCTCCAAATGAAAGATAGGGAATACCCCGTGTACCAAATTGTCATAGAATTTTCTGTTTCATGCAATATTTCATTATGTTAAGTTACTTTATATAGTTTTCATCAGAAGTTGTTTAGTTAACCTCTGCCTCACCATATATTTGTCAACTCAATTAAAAAAAAAGACACATTAAAAGTGGTATAAATAAAATTTTTATTTTCCCCTTTTTCTACTATTGAATTACCTGCTTTTTTTTTTTTTTTTTTTCACCTTTCCCCAATGTTCTTTTATTTAGTGCTCACACATAGGTTAGATGATGAAGAAGGCTGGCTCCAAATCCATTTCACAGATCATTTGAGACCAATAATTTAAATGTTTTCTCTAGCTAACCAACAGTAGGTTAATTTTCATGGTTGTCCTTTGCCTGGGTATGTGGTGTGAGCTTTTCAGTGCCACCAAATGAAATACATGAACAGTAGACTAGCACTAGTGATACAATGACATTTCCACAATTTCATCAGGAAAAAATTAAAATAGCCCACCAAGACTTTTAGGAAAAGTCAGATGAACTTTAGCCCTGCAATTGTGGTAGGCTGAGGTTCAAACCTGGGTGAAACACTTCAGACCTATAGTAAACCTAAAGTGGTGACCTCATGCAAAATAAAGCAAAGCCATAGAGATTGTTACCACACAAATTCGTTCCACAAATATTTCAATGGCTTTTAAAAACAGAACTAATAGCTGTGGCTATGTGACTGCTGAAGAAGAATTAAATCTGTGGTTCCAATTGCCTTCTCTTTGCCTGTTTTGCAAGCGTATGTATACATATGGTACTAATTCCCTTATAACACTAACTCTGATATTGTACTTCCACTTTGCCAATCGGGATCATCCCTCTGCCAGCACCAGCCCACAGTTACAGTCCAGGCATGAATCCCAAACAGCACAACAAAGGTCTCCGTGGTGAAGATATCTTTTGAGTAGATTCTCAGGGAGTTTCAGGGAGTCGAAAGCAATGTTCACTCTCTTTCATTGCCTCTAGCATCACAGGGTTTTATCTGATACTGAGCTGTAATTTATCCCATGGTTACAGATCACAACGGCACTGATGAAGAGGCCTGAACCTCCAGCAATGCTGGACTCACTCAGATCACTTTCTTATTGCCAGGATGAGTGCCCTCAAGCTGGTGTGGTGTTGTGTTTTGTTTTGTTTGGCTATTATTTATTTATTTATTGATTGATTTTTCTCCTGAAACAGAGGACGCTGCGGTTTTGGGAGGGGTGAGGGTTATTTTATGTTTGCTTGTTTTAACAAAAGACTACAGCCAGTCAGATGGAAAGTTTGTGATCAGATCTCAGTTATACATTTTTGACTATCGGGTCTGAGCTATAACAACTTGCCAAACCCTTTCTCTCTGACCAGGAGTGGATGCTCAGAGAAGCTGCAGGTGTACACTCTCAGCACCTCACAGTCAGGACATCCCATGAAGTCTTGAAACAGTGTGCGTTTGGGCCACCATTTGTAACAGCTGCCTGTGAACGCCCAGATATTTGTTTAATTCTCTTTTCAGTTAATCTATGCTTTTGACATCCAAAATTTATGGTGAAGATGAACAGCACAATTTTGTCCTGTGGAAAAAAAAAAAAAACCAAAACCACAGCAAACTGTTGTTTGTTTGTTAAACCTTCTATATGACAGTTCCATGGAGTGCTCCCATTTGATTGCTTTGAGAGTGTAATTATCCCTTATTCACTTCTAGTCATGATTCTGATTTTCAGCCTTCATTCTCCTGCCCTTGCTTTAGTCTTCTTTTTCAGTGTCCTGTTAGTGTAAAACATCTGTCAGTCAAGGAAAAAAGACATTAATATTACTTTTTAAAATACAAGAACTTTCATTTTCATTTCTATAGTCCTTCATAAACTTCAAGGTAGCTCTGGAGTAAACCCAGAAAACTTTAAAACTTCCCTTCCCTACAGTCTCCAGGTAAAAATTTTAGTGCTTCTTTTAGTTTAAGAGATCTTTTCAACCTGACCTGCTGGAATGTGTGTTTGAATGTCAATAGAACTTGATGCAATCCAGTGAATTTACAGCTATGCTGTATTAAAAATTATACTTTATTTCTTGTCTTCTGTCACTTAAGACCATACTAATCTGAGAGGAACAGCTGCATGTTGATTTCTTATTATGCTTTTATCTAACACCAATAGTCTAATATCCTGACTAGTATTAGGAATTTTAACACTGAGAAGCCAGATAAAACATTAATGCTTGAGCATGCTCTTCTATTAATTAAGGTGATGAAAACTTTTTTGCTTTAATTCATTAAGAAGCATTCTAAGTCTAGAGCATAAGCTCAGTTAACAAAATGATAGCAGAAAGATAGACCAAATGATTATATTGAGAAGTTGTATTAAAAAAAACTCTTAGTCTGGTGCTTTCTGTGTATGCATATTTACCAATGAGGAAAAGTACACTCCACTGAAATGGACTAAATGTGCTGATTTCAATGGCAGAATACATCTCATCTACCCATGACAGCATCCTTCAAGGCTGTTCAGTGACTGATTATTTCCCCCCCCAAATTACCACACATTTCATAGCAAATAAGTTTCTCTCCTTGGGCAAGGGTAAGATAACAGTAAATATCACACCTCCAGGACAATTCTGGTGCCACAGAATTGCTACTGTCATCACACAGAAATAATGACAAAGGGATGCAATGATACTAATGACATCTTAGCACCTGGCCTCAATTCTTTCTTGATTTAAATCCATATTCAAGGCTCACAAAAAGAGAAAGAAAAGAATAAAAATAGAAACAAATACACTAAAAAGTAAAACAACAACAACAACAACAAAACATAAAAGATGATTGTCCTCAAGAAATTCAATTATATTTTTTCAGACATATAGGTAAACTCCAGCTTCGGCATGTAGTTCTGATGCTCTTTCTGCTGACCGCTTGCCCAGCTAAGAAGGATGTTATCTTCAACAGGCAAACCAGCAGCCACAGTCCTCCTTCCACTCTTAAATCATACACCAATAATCCAACATGCCAGACCACTGGAGGGAGGATAAAGTCACTATTTTAATTCACAGCATATGGTGTGCAGGATGGAGTGAGCTGACACCAGAACCATGCCATGGGAGATGGAAGGACCCAGGTGATCAGTCCAATCATCTTGCCCCACCATCCTGAGAGCTCCACTTGTGATAAAGAGTTGGGGAACCCTTTCAAGAGCCAGAACCCCACACACCACATGCACTATATAAACAGGCTACACAACTGCACGGCAAGCAGAGTCAGCTCTTACAGAGGTGGCTTCTTGCCTTGCCTCCAAGTTAATGTGGAAGGTGGGGGCACCTGGTGGTGATCTCCTAATCAGTTCCCATCCAAGTCTGGCCACATACTGGGTGAACACCAATCAGGAGGGTCGTGGTTGTGGGCATCATCCACATGCCAACTCTCATTCAGGGCTGGGGGTTTAACTCCAGATGCATAACTCTTGGGGATCTTGGTGAAGAAAAGAAAGTGTCCAGAGATAGCTGGTTGCATGAGGTACCTAGTGCTGAGTGGTAATGACTACCCTCTTTCTCCATCCATCTCTTAGACAATAAGTTTTTTTGGGACTGGGCTACCTTTGTATTTCTGTTTTACACAGACCTGAATAGATTTACAAACTATAATAATAAACAATAAAATGCACCCAAATTAATCAATAAACAGTCATTTTCCAGTTAGTGAGACTAAACAGCAGTAAAAGGGAAAGGTATCTGCTGTGTCAGAGATGGCAAATGTCTTGGGACACATCATAAACGTGTAATGCTTATGCCTGGATTCAAAAGTAATACACAGGCTCCCAGAAAAATCTCAGCATGTGAAAAGATTCATAGTTTCCTTCAACACCTAAATGAAAGCACACCTAGCAGAAACACTGCAAAATGAATGTTGAGTTGAACCATAGCAATAAACAGGACAGAGCAATCCTTTCTGAACTTTCTAGGGGATAACTTTATGGTGCTTGTGAGGCTCTGCAAGGACTGGTGCCAGTGAAAAGACCATTATAGTGATGATCATCTGAAGTCATCTACATGTCATATGATAAAGGTAAAGTTTGTAATGTTTTAGTCTGTGTATAACAAAAAGATAAAGATTAGAGGCATTCAAACTTTTCACTTACAGTGAAGCTTGTTTATATGTGCTGGTGAAGTAACTAAGATTTCAATGTATGGCAAGACATAAGAGAAAGGGTTTGCATGTCCAGTGAAGTCCTGACCACTCTGTGTATTGGTGTATTCTGGATGTGGCCAGTGCATGAAATCTGCAAGTGCCTGGAGATTTGCAGCTTCCAGAGCACTCTGTGAGGCACAGGCACTGATTCAAAGGGTGGTTATGATTATTGAAGGGTTTTTTAATAAAAGATACAACTTTGTAGAATGAAACAGAAAAGTTACTGTGTGTGATAAGCACATTCTACAAGAGAAATGTCATGTTTATCCTTTTACAGTGAGCAAGATGGGATATTTGGGCATTGCTAAGAATTGTGAAAGAGCACTGCTTTGCAGCCAGAGGCTAGGAAACACAGACATATTATTTGTGTTGTGATTTTAGCCAGTGTGAGTTTTGTTGAGAAAGCCAGCATAAGAGAACATTAATAATCACTCACACCCTCAAAAACATAGAGACTGATATTTGTGAGTTAAAGGTGAAAGTACGTTACTTCTTTTCCAGATATTTGGAGATCAGACACTTAGTGCAAGTGCCATAAATCAGCTGAAAAATATATTGGCACAACGGAGAACCCCAGATGAAATTATCATAGTCCAAGGTGTCCTGTTTGATGAGGAAGAATACATATGATTTATGGACATGCATAACGTGTCACGTTACAACTGGGCTGTTATCCTCTCCTCTGAATGGAGAGACTGAGGGAAACATGCAATCTGCAAAGCACATTCTGAAACAAACCAACTTAAAATGCTGTGCTACAGAGCAACTCCCATATGTAACCCAGACATTCAGCCCAGCTCCACTGGTGTGAGAATCACCGTACAGATGTCAAACGACAAGATGACAAGAGTTAAACAGAGGGAATCTGGCTGATAAAAAGTTCCTTGACTGCCCTTTTAGCCAAAAGGAAAAGCTTTACTTAAAATCTGAAACAATAGCCAAGAGTTTGTAGGTATTTATACATGTGAAAATAGTTCATTTGCTGCCATGGTCATTGGCATTAGCAAGCTGCAGATGAGTGTTCAGAGATGAGGAAATCTGAGTTACACATATCCCCTGTACCAGGAGCTGATATGGGAGGATTGCTTTTTCCAATCATACTGTTGCCTAGAGCCAAGGGTTCCTCTGGGGTTGTACTGTTCAATCCATTGTTTATGTTTATCTTTTATTTGCTTTAATTATAGGTTTGTGATTATAACTAACAAGGTAATTAAGTTCCTAAGTATACAAGGAAAGAAACAAAACCAGCAGCCAGGTGGGATTCGTCTGACCTAATGTCACCTGCAAGGCATCTAGATTCAGCCCCCGCTAGTATTTCTCTGTAGTTAATGGGAAAAAAAGCACATCTAAAGAAAAAGTCAATTCAGTTGTCTTAGGAAATTTTTTACCGTAGGATTTGTCCTCTTCTAATAACATCTCTGTCTCTACGCTGACTGCAGAGCAAACCTGGATAACTAGCTTAGACAAGATGCCCGTGTTTTAGACAGCTAAAGGTCACCCAGGTGGGTGAGTAGTTTTCTGGATTTCCATGAATGTTTATGTGTTGATGACAAGTCATTCCCTTTAGTACTGTGACTAAACAAAAAAGGTGATCAGAGAAGCCTGAAAAGGTTAGGCATTTATATGTAAATGAAATAATTATAGCTGTAACTGCAGTATTAACTTGTTACTTGTTACTACTTGTCTACTTACACCCATGGAAAATGTAATAAAAAAAATCCCAAGGTTTGTTGCTATGTCATCTGTCTGCATTCAGAATTACTAAGAATTTTGCTGAATTGTGAATTAAACTGATTTCTTATAGACACATAGTAGGTGCAGAATGGTAAAAGTTCTGCTAGTGGAAAGGGAGTGAACAATATCCAGTGGTCTGTAGAGTATATCTGCTAAGAAATACTCAAAGTGAAAGTGTCTATTATGGAGATATCTTTGGCACTTTGTTCTAGAAATCTGCTATCAGCTTTCTGTCCAACTTATGCATCACTCTAACCAATCAGGATGGTTTTCTCCTGTTC
Source organism: Merops nubicus (assembly GCF_000691845.1). NCBI lineage: Eukaryota > Metazoa > Chordata > Aves > Coraciiformes > Meropidae > Merops > Merops nubicus. The sequence goes on from NW_008587500.1 coordinate 156,861, forward strand.
TAGTATGCACTACTGAAATGGAATATTTTTGCTGTTGGTTTCAATACACCTTTTCAAAGAAATCTTTTTTAATACTCACTGGAAAGTAACCCTTCTCCATCTTTTCCCTCACCAGAGTATATTTTACCACAAACTGGAGATGTTATGTTGATGCCTAAGGAACTAGTGCGGTCTTAAAATGGAGGCCACCTTAAAATGGATTGACTTAAACAAATCTTAGAAAGAAGCAGAAATCATAGACGGTTTGGGTTGTAAGGGACCTCAAAGACCATCTAGTCCTAACGCCCCTGCCATGGGCAGAGACACCTCCCACAAGACCAGATTGCTCAATGAACTGTTAGTGGTTTGAATTTCTCTCCAATCCTGTTTTAAATCCAGTACCACTATAAGGGGACCTTACAAGACATATTCTAGGTATTTACTGTAAACAGAGTGATCACCAACCAGAAGGTGTCTGGCCCTCATGTCAACAAAATTAGACACCTAAATTCCTTTTTCAGGCATTGGAGGCAGGTTCCTCTGAAGGAGAGTTTTAAGTACCCAAGAAAAATAACTTGCCTTTATAGTTTAATACTTTACAGCATCTAATTTACATACTTTTAATATGTACTTCAGTATATGAATATATACCTAACCAGTCAAAGCTGCACAGAGAATCTATACCAGAGGGAAGAAATGAAATTGGATTTCCTGACTCTCCATTTTGTTTCTTAACCAAAACTATTTTTCCTGGTCTATAAACAACGTTAATGCTGTTATTTCAATACTAATAATTTAAGGCTGTATCAGGAAGTCAGTTTTTTCTAATAAATATACAATATTAATCTGATACTGCTTCACCTTCTAGACTGAAAACACTGTTTCTAAACCCACAGAGTCTGTCAGGAGCCAATGAGCTGTCTCAGAAATCTGTAAAATGATCTTGGGGTACTTCGGAATCCCTGTAGTTCTGTTAAAGTCATTCTGTATGCAACGACCAAAATTCAGTTTTTCAATTTTCTCACTCTGACATACAAAGAAATAATTATTTTGTTACATAGTGAATACGGCACTAAATCAGAGAATTCTTTTTCCTATTTGGGGGCTTCTGGAAAGTGCTAGTGCTGATTTTTGCTGAAATATTATACTGTTGTATCCTAAGACATATGGAGCTTTGAACCCAGCTTTCCTGTGTCCTGCACCTGGCATTTGATTTTAAATGGTAATCTGCCAGCAGCCCAAAAAGTCTGCTCATTAGAGCAAGCTGTACAACTGCCACAAGGTAACCAAGTGGAATTATAATAATTAATCAAGAATTTCTGATAGAAACAGGACAATATTAGAGAATATGTAGGTAAAGTTACCAGAATTATCTACCATTAATAATCTTGGGTTAATTACAAGAGGGAAGTGGAAATGTGATTTTTTTTCTCTCATTTTTCATTCTTTTCTTGGATTATTTAGTGTAGATTCAGAATAAAATCTGAACGTCCATTACTATGAAATTCATACATAGCTTCTGAGACATGACAATTATCACCACATAGTACAACACAAACTAAAGCATGTAATCACCCAGTAGCCTTTGCCTCAGGCCAATGTTTTCCATTTAAGCATTAAGTTATATTTTTAGAAACTAACTCAATTTCCAATGCAGTTTTAAAGAGCGAATCATATCCTCAGGTAAGCTGTCCCAACGTTTAATTATCCTCATCTAATGTTTAATTATCCTCACTTTTTAAAAACAACCATGGGTTGTATTTAAATCAATTGATCTTGTTATGACTTTTTGTTGATAAAATGAGAAGTTCTCCCTTACTATATGCTGGGTCAAGTTTTTCCTCATTAGGCATGGGTGCTAGTTTGGTAAAATACTATTTTTTAAGACTGAGACCTGGCATAAGTGGTGTCACTGTTTGGACCTTCACGTTCAGAAGTGTAAAGGGTACATGACCCACCTCAAACCACTATCTTTCAGCTCTGTGAATAGAAAGAATAACCGTGTATTTAGGACATTTGAACAACAAAAATTGTGTTAGGGTTGTAAGTCTTAACCTATGCCATTTTTATTTTTTAAAATTTTGATCACAATGAAACACACAATGATGATATACAAAAAGTTTCCTACAGAGCACCTCCTCTGTGTCCAGGAGCAC
>NW_008587501.1:0-16167 GCF_000691845.1 Merops nubicus
CCGCCTCGTCCGAGGCCTTCGACTCCGTGCTGGGCAACACGGCGTCGTGTCACCGCGCCTGCCAGCTCACCTACTCCCTGCACACCTACCCCAAGGTACGGGCGGGCCCTGCCTGCGCCCCTTCCCGGGCTCGGCGCCGCTTCTCCTCTCCCCTCTCCGCAGTAGCCCGGCCTGTCGCTGCCCCTCTCCCCCCGCAGCCCCTTCTGCTGCAGCGGGGCCGGAGACCAGCGGGATTTTCTCGGGTGGGAGACCGTCCGAGGCACGTCCCCGTGCGCGTTTGCTCGGGCGGTGTCGGACGTGCCCTCAGGCGAGCAGGCGCCCGAAGGAAGCCGAGGGGCCGTCAGCAGCCTGCTGCTGTTCTGCCTTGCCGTCTCCCATCTGGCTTACGTTTTCGGCCCCTCAACCCGGGGAATGCAATGCCTTCTCTAAAGATAGATGCTTCGGTTTGAAAATAGATGATTCAGCTGCAGCTTGCCAAAGAAATGCTGCTTCCAAAGTGTTGCTTTGTTAGTGCTGTGTGCTTTTGTGGGTTTGGGGAGAATTGCTGCTTTTTCCCCTCTTGTTCCTAAAAAAGCAGCTGTAATTTGTCTGAGGTTCTGTATTTTTGGGCACTAAACCAGTGCTGTGTTCATGACAGGCCAGAGATTCTGAGTCAGGGAGCCAGTGTAACTCCAGACGTTTATACAGTTTTGAGCTACTGGCTTGAATTTGGGAGGTCTGAGTATCCAAAATCTTTCCTTGTTCTTTCTTGGCAATGTACTTCATGATCAGCTAGAGCTGTGTAGCAGGTTGAACTCTTAAGTGGTGGCAGCTCTTGACCTGTCTTGGAGATTTCAGGCGAGGGCAGCAGCAAATGGGAGCAGTGACCATGTTAGGTAACAGGACTTGTCTGCTTTCATTGGAACTTCAGCTGGGTTTTGTGACTCTACACACAGAGAAGGAGCAGGGAGTGGTGTAGGATACAAGTAAATTGGCATCTGTACTTCCAGCATGCTTTGCTGTGATGATACTGAGGAGAAAAATACTAAGCCTGAGAAATTAGGACTAAACATTATCCTAATATATTTCCATATTCTTTTGGCACATGCTCTTGTTTCTATTTAGGACTCTTTCAAGTTCAAGGAAGGCTGATATTTCTGTGGGTTTTACTGTATTTTTGCATTCTTTGTTGTGTGTTGTTGGGGCTGTTGAATAATATGCTTATCTCTACATTTAGCCTTTGTTCCAAAGTCTTCGTCACAAAACTACCAGCTGAATTGAAGGAAATTGTTTTAGTTGCTATTTACAGAATCACAGAACGTTAGAGGTTGAAAGGGACCTCTGGAGATCAGCAAGTCCAACACCCACTTTAGTTTCCATTTAAAACATTCAGTTGTTTTAGTACAACAAGCTTCATTGAGAGTTCCATGGGAGACTGCCACAGAAATCTGGCTGCTGAAGCTAATTCTGTCTTGGGTATCTAATGACAAAATGTGTTTTCTGTGACAGCTTAACTCTCTTGGCCACTTTGCCAGTGTTGTTAGAGTTAAGTTTTAATTTATATTTGTGGTTTTCTACTTCCATGCCTTTAAAACATGTGAGGTTGCGCTCTTGGGGACAAACAATGGCTGATCAATTTACAATAGGTTATAAAGTGAGGTGTGGCATGTTTGGGTTTTGTTGAACTAGTCAGAGTCTGCTTTCCACCTGTACAGCAAGTGGCTGCAGTCGTTGGAGTGGTTGTGTGGTTTTGGTGGGTTTGGTTCATGGCAGGAGCACTAGCAGAGGCAGGAGCACTCAGGTAGTAGGGGCTGTCTGCATTGTTCAGCGTGGAGGGCACTGTGCCTGGGAAGTGTCCACCCCCTCTGTGCTGCTGTGGGCAGGAGAAACACCAGCTGTAGGTTTTCTGTGTTTGCATCCTTTTGAGAGTTGCAGTGAGGCAGCACTTTTCTCCTTCAGTTCAATATAATAAATAAAAATCTGTGTTTGTGGAACTGGTTTGGCAAGTCCATCAGAAGGTCTCTTATTTCTGCAATACTGTTGTAGTTCTGATTAGAATCTGGTGGATATATTTAATACACTGTCAAAATTAGGCCTTCCTCCTCCCCCCCCCCCAGTTCAGGTTTTACTGTTCCAAGTTCAGAGATGGAAGATTGTCTCCTCTTTGTAGGGTTAAACATCAGTAAATCTTTTACAGGAGAACCTGTTGTTTTCAGACCAGCTTTGCTTGTGAGGGGTAGGAGCGGAAGTACAAAACAGAATTTGCAGTTCCAGATCTGCCCCACCACAGAGTGAAGAGCTCTGGAATGGATCAGTAGGCGTGTTAGTGCTAAAAGAGCTGTAGCTGGGTTTTATTTGTTTGGGATTGCCCCAGAGTGTCATATTTAGCTGCTTCTAGGTCTAGTGGAAGGAGGGAGGGTGGCGCTTTGGTGGGTGGCTTTTTGTGCCTCTCAAAAAATACATAGAAGTATTTGTTTTGTGGCCATTTGTTCTGGGCTGGAGGGCTGGGAGCCTTTCTCTTGTGCCTCCCCAGGAGGAGGAGCTGTACGCCTGCCAGCGAGGCTGCAGACTCTTCTCCATCTGCCAGTTTGTGGACGACGGCATCGATTTGAACCGAACCAAGCTGGAGTGTGACTCTGGTAAGGCTCCAGTACTCCTTCAACATCCTGCAGTGAGGGGACCTAACAGAGGGAAGATGATGAATGTCTGGAACAGGGTGGTGTTAAGTCGGTGGGATTACTTCCCTTGCTTTCTGTTTTGTTTAACAACTTCTTAACATTTATGTACAGGGTAGAAAAAAAAAAAAAAAACAAACAACCCAATCATCACCCTGGGAAAAGGTTCTGTTCTCTGTGAGTTATTCCTCACTTGATCCTTAGTGTTGCTGTTTTCCCGAATTTCTCAAGTGTCATTAGTCTCTGTAAGTAAATTAGAAACACTTCATTTTACTCCAAGTAATTTGTCATAGAAAACAGAAGATGGCTGGGAAAAAAATCCAGTCAAATTAACACTTTTCCTTGAATAACTCCATGCAGCCATCAGTCCCATTCACAGTTTGTGACACAGGTCTGCATTTCATTTGAAGCAGGCCATTAAATACTGTTGACTGATTCTCTCAGATAATCTGTGTGAGAGCAAAAGCTGCATGGTGAAGATGAAATAGTGTACTATGGGCTAAATAATACTGGGTTTGGAATTGTACAGAACTTTTACCCAATGATACTGAGGCAGCTGATTCACAGAAGGTGTGCAAGTAGAAAGCCTGACATGAAAGATGCTGCTGTGCCACAGAACTACATTAAATACTCCAAAAATGGGCTAATGCTGTAGTTTGTTGTATGGCGTGTGTAGCTGTGGTACAGCATGTCAGTCTGGTTGTCACACCACACAGGAGACTTTGCCATAAAAAAGGGTAATGCAGCAACAGACCACATGTAGAGGTAATTGAACAGTTGCTTACTTTCTGGTTTAACTCTCCTTCCCGAGGCTGTTGTCTTTTGCTGGCTTATGTTCTGTAATCTGTTACACTGGATGGTACCCTGACTAAGTATTCTGTGCTTGGCAAGATGTGCCTTGGCTGATCTGCTCAATTCTGTCTTCTGATGCTGCTTTATGCCTACAGACACTCCCTTGGTGGCAGCTCCACCGTGGAACTGCTGCTCAGGAGCTGTGAGCTGAACACTCACGTGTTTAGCTGCTGGTGCCATGCTTCCTGCCAGCTCCTTAACCTTTATGGCAGTCCATTTGTTTCTGTGGAGGACTGGGAGAGCTACTGTCCTGTCTTGCTGCTTGATTTGATTCTTTAGCACTGCAGCATTGTCCATCTGAGCTTTAGAGTTGTGGAGAAGACCTTTGCCCATGTACTCTCTGCCTGATTTCTCCATCAGCAGAGTAATCTAAATTATTCTCTCTTGGTCTTTATGATCTCTAGTGTGGAATTAATAGAAGCTATCTGTAATGCAGAGAATGGGCCTCATTTCTCTTAAAAAAAAAAGTTGCCTAATATTTTCAATACTTGTCACATTAGTGACACTATTGTCAGTCCTTTAGCTGCTGCTTTGTTTCCGATCCAACTTAAACTGAAAATGTTTTCTGAATGAAAATGCAGAATTTATCTTCTCATTTGGGGAACTTCCTCCTTGCAGCCTGTACTGAAGCATACTCCCAATCTGATGAACAATATGCTTGCCATCTTGGATGCCAGAACCAATTGCCATTTGCTGAGTTAAGGCAAGAGCAAGTAAGTAGATGACATGTTTTTCAAATACCACCTACTTGTTTCTGTTCAGCTTGTCTTATCTTTTTAAAATTTCTTCAACTGGAAAATAAATCTTCCTGAGGACTGAAATTTAGATGTGGGGCAGCGTTTGGACGAGAGCATGACTTCTGTCCTCTTCATGTAGAACCAAATGGAAAACTGGTTAATGTTGTGCTTGCAGTTAATGTCCCTGATGCCCAGAATTCATCTCCTCTTTCCTCTGACACTGGTGAGATCATTCTGGAGTGACATGATGGATTCAGCTCAGAGCTTCATAACATCCTCATGGACTTTCTACCTTCAAGCAGATGATGGCAAAATTGTCATATTCCAGGTGCTTGCCTTTTTCATTGAGATTAAGGTGTCCTGGCTGCTAAATGTTTAACTCTGCTCCTTCCAGTCAGAGAAAAGACTGTGGAGCACTATCAGAAGTGTTTTATTTTTGCTAGTATTTCTCTGCCTTTAGGGCTTGGGGGTGGGGGGGCAGGAATCTAACTTAGATAAACGGTTCATGTCTTAAGGTTGACTTCTGTATCTGTTCTGAAAATGCAGAATATCAAGATCAGTGGAAGCTTGCTAGGAGGATCTTCTTCTAACTCCTTCTTTTGTTGTAGTCAAAGCCAGAAGTACAGTATGTTCCACAGCTTGATCAGGAAACTGAAGATTCAAGAGGATCCTTGTCGCTGAGTAAAACAGCCTGTAAGTTGTTCTTCGTGCTGGGGAAGAGCAAATGCAAATGTTCCCTGCCATGTGAGGGGGGGGAAAATAAAAAGAATTTGCAGGTGGCACACGAAAGCAAATTTTGAGAGACCTGGAGCACGTGTGGTGTGTAAAGTGGACTGTTTCTGCTGCTGTTTCAGCCGAGGTGCGTCCCGGAGGCGCGCAGACGTACCGAGGCCTCTTTGAAGAGCGAGGAGGTGACAGCTTCTTCAGGTGTCTGTCCATGTACGTACGGCCCTCAGGGGAGGATGTGGCCTTTCCTCTGGGGGTGTGTGGGGACGCTGGGCAAGATCTCAAGCTGCCACAAGCTTGTCAGGCTCTGGATGTGTAGCAGTTAAAATTGTGCATCTGACTGTTTGTAATTGCTACTTTTCCATGCTGGCCCCGTGCTTTCTGCAGGCTGTTCTGCCAACTGTGATTCTCCTTTCCATTTTGGGTTGTGATGAAGAGACTGCAAGGCTCAAGCAAACAATCTGTTTGAGCTCACTTACAGGTTGAACTGCAGGGCTCAGGCAAATGGTTTATTTGGGCTTCACTTACAGGTTTAATACGCCACTGTTGCAGGTTTTCACAGATACAATGGCAGAATGCACTATTGCAACTGCAAACCAAGAGCAGTCTATAAAAACCTAAAAAGCATGCTAAATATTATATGTGTTAGTTAATCACCCAGGGTTACAAACTACCAGCATTACTTCCAGGTAAGACTCACTTACACCTCCAGTCAGGGCTCTCGATCCCAGAAGAATTACGTAGGCCTGTGTCCTGACCAAGGGGGAAGGGTGTCCATAGAGGTGAGATGTGTAGTATTGGAGAGGCATTTCCCAATTCCTAACACAGGCTTTAGGGGTTTAATCCTCTAATTTAGGTGACTATGGGCAAGACTGGTCATCTGGATACTCGAGGTTGGCCCCAGACACCAACACTGAAACCCTCCAGCTTCTCTTTATCTCACTTTCTCAGGCAACTGAAGAGGGCTTTGAATTGAGACTTGAGGGGCATAGTATTTGTGAGGTATTTCAAGGCTCAGCTCAGGTTTTAGTGCTTTGAATGTGCAGCACTGCCCTGTTTGGCCTGTGGCTTATGGACAGCTGGGGGCTGAGCTGTCTACACAGCTCCCCACAGGTTATCTCTGCACAGATGGGACCTCAGGGCAATCCAGGGCTGGGTCACCTGCAGCCCCCTGTGTGTGAGTCGCCTGCATGTGCTACACATTACCAAGACTTGTTCACCAGCTATGAGCCAGATGATCCATACACCAGTGAACATCATATTGATAGTTTCCTACACTGCTTTTTTGAGCATGTTCTGTGTTTAATCAATACTGTGTTTTGCCTTCTTTAGCTCTGGATATGTCTCAGGGCAAAGCGCTTGTTTTGTGTTTTGTTTTGGGATTGTCTGTTGTGGAAAAACCCTGTTTGGTCTGATTCCCAGACTGAAAATAATCCAGTCTACCTTTATTAAAGCTTTGCTGAAGATCAGCACATTGATTATTCTTTCCCTTATTCAGATTATTTTCTCCTTAAAAGTTTACATGTGAAGAATCAGCAGATTGCAACCCAGATTTGTAACTGAAAAACCTGTTTTTAAAAATGGGAGGCTACTTGGAGCCAAATAAGCAGAATCAAGTCTATTGTGTCTTTCATGTCAGGTATTAAATAGGCAGTAGAGTACTCAGGAGTCTGAAGTGGGCGGTATGACTGGAAGAGCAAGAGACTAATGAATCAGCTGGAAATGGAGGCAAAATTTTAGAGGGTCTGTTGTCTTATATTTGGTATATGAAATTGAGTTAACATCCTTTTCATTTCAGAAATTCCAGCTGGATTTTAACCACTACACTCGTCCTGTCGGTGTTGGTGCTGCTCTGGATTTGTTGTGCAACTGTAGCCACAGCTGTAGAGCAGTATGTTCCCTCTGAGGTAATGCTGGAGTCTAACTTAGTGCTTTGAATTTATCCATTCTATTATTTCTGAGATGAAGAAACTTTTAGGGGGAGGTTAAACAAGAAGGAGTTGTGGTTTGTTTTTTTCTTTTTATTTTGCAAATGTGGTTAGTAAACCAGTTTTGTTATTTAATTGATGATTCTATAGCTGAACAATTGCTTGTCCCTGTGGCTGAACAGTGCTCTGAGCCTTACTGAAGCAACCCAGATTAGATTTTGGTTTGTAGCACTCTCCTCTTGACAACCTTCAGATTACTCTCAACAGAGACTGCTTCTAATTGCTCTGGGAATAAAACTGTATTGAGAGTTGGATGGTGCAGGTGGGACCCAGTTTGGGTTTAATCCAGGAGGATCATCTGTGAGGACAGAAGTCACAGCATGCTACTGATGGGCAGAGAGTCTGGAGAGAGGGGTCCTGGCTGAGTGAGCATCCCTAGCACCCAGTGATCCCCATGCTTCTGACCTGAGCAAGGCTCTCCCAAAATAAAGGAGCTGGTACACAAACACTGTACCTGCTGCTGTTCTGGCAGATCCAGTACAGGTCTTCTGGGCTCAAATCTAGTTCCAGCTGTGAATTTCAGATGTTACAGAAAGTGTGGGTTAACCTGTGTTGAAGGGCTGCAGCCATCAGAACCAGGATTGTAGCTGCACAGTGAAATGCAACTCATTCCCACTATGGAGAGTCTTTGTCTTAAAATTGTTTAAATATTTCAGAAGCTGAGCATCTATGGAGATTTGGAATACATGAATGAACAAAAACTGCACAGATACCCATCCTCTGCACTCGTTGTGGTGAGATGCAACCCTGAGGAGCACGAAGAAGCAGGACCTCTTCCTACAAAAGTCAATCTGGCTCAGTCAGCAATTTAAATAAGCCTCCATTGGATCCAATAGACTAATTCTAACAGAGCTAGCAACTCCTGATCTTTGTGGTGGTTCTTCAGATAAGAAGCTTAGCAGCCAGTCTTTAAATGCAAAGTTACAGAATCAACCAATGTCATGGGATTTGTTTTCAGCTAGTAGCGAAGACTTGGACATCTTGAATTTGTTTGTTTCCAGGCCTAATCACTTCTCGCTGGTGTCTTGCTGTGTGTCTTTCTGCTTACAAAAGCTGTAAGCATGCTTTCCATACTCCTGCCATGACACTTCCAGACTTACCTGTGTGTTCTAGGATGTAATGTTGTACATTCAGAGTTAGCTTTGTAAAGGTATAAGGACTTTTAAGTAGACAGGAGACGCCTTTTTAGTGTTGCACTTTCTGTTGTAGTTAAGAGAAAATATTATAAAATTATCTGCTGAATTTTTGTACCTGCTAATGGCCATGCACAAACAACCCTGTCTCCAAAAATAGAGTTATATTTTTTCTACAGTGTGGCAATACCTGTGATGGAAAATGTTTGTGAGGTACTGGGAGGCTAGACCTCAATTTGTGAAAGATGGACACTTTGTTAAAGCTCATGGAGCTATCCCTGCATACACAGAACACAACATGGTCAATTGTTTTGTTGAATTTTAGCCTTTAGGTCTTCAAATTGCTTGTAAAGTTAGCGCCTGTGTTCTCTGAAGAAATTCTACTTTCTGTTCTTGATTAATTATTCTAGTCTTGTAACTTCATTTACAGAAATAAGTTGATTCCTGAGAAATGGGAACAGATGAATAAAATTGACTGTATAGAAAACGTTGACTATAGAGCTTCTTGCCATGGTTAGTTATTGACCACAACGTGCTCTGTTTGAAAGCCTGCCTGTGGTCCACATCACCTGTTTGCTGCAGGGTTCACTAACACCACCACAACTGACAGTGTGCCTCCTGTTTCTGGTAGGATTTTGCATCTCTCTCTTTGAGGAGATTACTGTGTGCTGGTTCCCATAGCACTGACCAGTTGAGGGTGCTTGTGGGTTATTCCAAGGTCTTTCTAAGTGTTTGAAAGCTGGCCAGGATGCATGGGCTCCAAAACCAGAAAACATAGCCTCTTCAGGTTTTGAACTCTAGTCAGAGCTGTTGAGGTACTAGAGGATGTGCTGTAGTGTTCCCTCACTGGGAACTGGTTAGACAAAGCAGATTCCTGACTGGGGTGTAATGCTGGTGGGTGTGTAACTCTGCAGGGACCATTAAGCAGGAACGTGCCTGGAGTGGCCTGTGCAGGGCTGCTGCAATCCCTGGCCCAGAAGCACCCGGGAGGGCTTCCTGTCAGTGAGGTCTGAGAGCACTAAGAGATGCTTGCTTTAAGGAGGCTTCTATCAATGTGCAGTAAATGGCAGTTTGAAGGGTACCTCCTCATGCTAAGTTCTTCAGTGGGACAATGTCATAGCTCAGAGACTTGGGTACCAGCAGCCACTGCCAGGTGACTGTGTAGGTGGCAAAGGCCATGGTGGGAGTTGGTAGAGTGATGTTTTCCAAACACCCTTCAATTTCAGGGCTGCAGGGGTGGGAAGTCACTCTGTCTGCAGCAGGGGTTGGGTCAGGACCTGTGTTTCTGCTCCTGTAGTGCAAACCTCCATGTACAGCCTCATGTCAGGGCAGGATGCCAGTGTTCTGCTTCAGGAGGTAAACGTGACTGGGGCAATGGAGGTTTCATCTGATTTGTAAACAGGAGCTTTACTTCAGGGATTGTCTCAGCACTGTGTTGTTCAGGATTGCCTTTCTGGAAGAGAGGTTAGCAATCCCAGTTTTTCTAACACAATTACTAACACGGAAATGTTTTCATGTCTGTTCAAATGTTTTCCTTCACTATGACATGTAGCTGCAGAGGGAGCGTTAGAGCTTCGTGGCTGTTTGCCTGGTTCAGATGTGTGCAGTACAACCTCTGTTACGTTGGTGACTTGATTTCACAAAACTTCCTCTTCCAAAAGGTTTGATTTTAATGCTCACATTCCTAGGTTTGAGTTAAACAGCTTCTGCTTGCTTTTGGCTCTGTATCTGCCTCCAACAAAGGGAGAAAACTCAACACAAGCGCTCCGTGTTGTGTCTTTTGTTCGCTGTTCAATGACATTTCAGCTAAGTGATCTGTGCAGTGGGGCCAGGGATTCAGGAATGTGCTGTTGGGTCACGGGCAGCTCTGTGCCTGTGGCAATCTGGCACTTGGCTCTGCTGTTTCCAGAGTGAGCCAGGCTCTGAGGGGTTTGTGGTGCACTTGTAAGCTCGTGTCATCCCTCAGTAAAATCAGATACTGGCTAGGCTGCAGTAATTGAACCGTTTCTCAAGATTTCTAATCTAAATGGGCTATTTAAGCTGTCTTGGCATTTGACTCTGCAAAATGGCTTGTCCTACTCAGTTTTTGTTAAACGTTTGACTGCCTGATCTTCATTTTCAGAGGCTGCAATCTGGGTTTGATCTCTACTCGAGACCACTGACTAAATGAAGGGCTTTCAATTATTGAAATTGTAGGAGGAAAGCATTTTATATTCTCTTTTGGCGTGTGTTCAAATGAACTTGTATCAAATGTAAAATGGAATCTTCTTGACACAAATGAGGCAACCCTCTCAAGTGTGTGCAATTCATTGCTGGTGGAAATACACACTGGGGGGGCTTGGGTTTTTTTTGGGTGCTGGAATTAACAGTAGTCTATCACACTGGATATCTTGATCTGTGTTCTCAGTTCAACTTCTCATTTTTAGCAAAGATTTCTTCTATTATATTTACTTCAGAAGGGCTTGTGTTTGTTGCCTCTTTCTCAGGAACTCACTCTTCTGAACTATAAGCAGTCTTTGATGTGGGGTAACTGCTCTAAAATCCAACTCCCTGGTTGGCTACAGCTGAGCTTGATAATCTTGGTGTAGGAAGTAGATGGTGATAGATGTCAGGTCTTAGCTGCATTTGCCTGTAAGATTTGGTTTAATCCCCATTTTGAACGTTTCCATCACTGATTCTTTTATGGGGTACTCTTGACCTGATTCTTACATGGGACTCTTCACAAACTCACAATCACCTTGCTAACCGTCCTGAAGGCTCAAAATAATCCTTCTGTACCAAGTCTGATTAGAAACTCAAACCTTTCTTTGAAGAGAAATAGATCCAGAATTATAGATAGGCAGGTTTTAACCCTTACTCTGTCCTTCTTCCTGCCCACACTTGCAGGCTGTTTGCTACTTGGCATTTGGTGTTTTCACCCCAAATGCCCCTTGGAACAGGAGAGCTTCCTAGCACCAAGTTTACCAGTGATGTGTTCCCGTGAGAAGTTTCTGCTTTGGACAAACTGGCATTGCTGTGCTGAGGGGAGGAGCTTCTAAAAGACTTGTGTTTAATTCTGGCTGGTCTGTGGACAGGTGAGTGCAGGGCTGGCAGGTGCCCTTGTCAAGAAGCATGTATTAACTCAAAGTTAATGTAATGGTGAATGAGTTGTACATGTGGGGATGGAGAGGGCAGTGACCATAGTTCTTCCTCAATGTCAGGCATTATTTGGTGCTTTGAATCAATTTGAGGCAACTGTTGGGCTCAACTGATAGGCAGTATAGCTGCCAACTTCTCCAAAGCCCTAGTGAGCTAGTTTGGGTAGTGCTTGGGGAGGAATTGTCATCTGGGAGGCAGCAACAATTTGGGGTCACTTGAGTCCTACGGGCCCTCCTGCAAGCAAGAACAGGGGCTCCTCAAACGCTTCATGCCAGTGCTGTTTCTCCTCCCCCAGCCCTGTTCAGGATGTTTTTTATCCTTGAAACTGTAAAACTCCACACTGCGTGTGCTGTGCTGAGACCGGTTTAGAAGGCTGCAATCTATTTGTAAGTTGACATTAGCCACAGGCTGAGCTGTGGAGATTTCACTGCAAGTATGCAAGTACAAGAGGATCCTGGAGGATTTTCTATGCCTGTGCTCATTGCCCAAGCAAGGGAGCTTTTCAGGATGGTTGTATCCTGCACAGCTCTGCTGAGATCTGATCATTTGGCAGGAGTCTGGGGTGATGCTGCTACAAGGCTGGTGTGTTAGCTCTGTCTTGGGAAGGAGGTGGGGAGAAAGGAGACTTGTATGGAGATGATGAGACTCTCTTCCCTCAAGCTTTGATCATGAGAGGGGGGTTCTCCTTGACTGGTACCAGAGTAAATGCAGTTGGTGTCAGCCAGGGACGAGTATTCATCTTCCAAACACATCATGAGCAGCAGCAGAGGTCTCGGCACCCCTCTGTGTCCGTTGTGACTTGCCTGACGTGCTGTTGTGAAGCCGAGGTGGAGCCAGGAGGAATAAGAAGCAAAGGAGAAGGCTGCTCCCAGCTGCAGCACGGGCTCGGCGCCGCCTTCCCCGTCCTCTCTGCTTGCGTGCCTGGGCAGCAGGCTCCTTGCTCTCCTGCCTCTGTTGGGGCTTGTATCCTGGTAACCTCGCTCTTGCTAAGGTGCAGAGAACTCCCTGTGGTGCTTTGAGCTGCTGTGAGGGCTGTAGCTCAGGGAAGCATGAACAAAACTCACCCCCAGGTAGAGTCCTGCTCTTCGGAAAAATCTTACGGGTAGCTGTTTCCTCAGGTAGTCGTGCTCCTGGCAGTGTTGTTTGCCTGACGTCTCTGTCCCTGGTTTTGGTGAGATTTCGGGTCCTTTCTACTTAACCTACTTGGATACAAAAGGAAAGTACTGATACAAAGTGTTGGACTTGCACTACTGTTTGTTTTACAAATGGGTAACTGGGATTTAAAAGGTGATCTGGTCGATTGCTTTGTGAATTAAATCTGGGCCACGGTTCCACCAAGGCAATTGTTGCTGGTATGTGAAAATAAAGGAATACTTTGTCTTCCTGGGTATGGTATGACAACTAGAAGGGCATTCCTTGTGTGGTTACTGTGTGCTGCTTCTGTAAACAGTCTTTTATTCCTTTCCTTCTAGAGAAATGGTGATATAGCTACTTTTGAGTCAACAAAGTCCTTCTCTGAAGAAAGAGGTAACGAATAAAATGCAGAGCTTAACATTTTTATTATTAAAGCATAAATCAGTTGAACCTATCCATTTAATGTGAAATACAACCAGTATTTATGGTCTGCTGAGACAGATTTTTATTTCCTCCCCCTCCAGTGTAATGAAACATCCAGACTGTAAAATTAATAAACTTAAGCTGTTCTTTGTTGGCCTGGAGTTGGCAGTGTTATGCTATATTAGTGTGATAGGGAATCCACAGTTCTGCCACAGAAGGATCATAATGAACTTGCTGTAGGTTTTTAGTATATTTTAATAGCCAAACTTCAGCAAATATTGCCCATGTTAAGGAGAAGATGAGATCAGACAACCAGTAGCAGACCTGTAGATTGAGTTGCAACAACATTTTATCACTGCCATTATTTTATACTCGTGTCTATTTGCAACTTGTGCTTTCTGGTTGAAGGTGTTGTCCTGCAGAGATGCTGTGATTCACCACTTTTCTTCTAAGCTGAAATGTTCTGTGCCTGATTTCCACTCAGTGTGCTGGAGGGGGTGGTTAGTGCAGCTGGGATCCCTTTGTTGAGCAAAGGCTGTGCCTTCCCTTGTGTTTGTGCAACACATCTGCTACGTAAATATGAAACACAGCTGAGACATATTCTAACTTTTCAAGTTCTCTAAGGTTCAGAAATACAAATATCCAATTCTACATGCAGGGTTGTCTCAAGTGACCGGTTATGTGTTCCTCAGATGATCATACTAATTTTTTCTCTGTTGGTCTGGAAATCCAAGGGAATGCAAGAAAATACAATGTTGGTTTAGAGACAAGGCACTGGTGCTGCTGCAGAAAGCTGAGATGAAGGCAGCTGATTGGTGTTGGCTCTTGGGTGTGCTGCTGTTGTGTTACACTGACCGTGGGTTTGGCCTTTAATCCCTCTGGATTTGTTTTGATTTACAGATGTGACTGTCTGGAAGTTGGAGCCCCTGAAGGGTTGCTGCTCTTTGTAGCCTAGAGCTGACTTTGGGGAGGAAAAGGGCTGCTCTTCAGCCAGTTCTTGCCATTTTGAGCTGATAATTCAACCTTGGTTGGTGGGAGCATTACAGTCCTGGTTGGGGCAGAAAGCTGTAAAGTGCAGTTTCACCTCCTGAGGAGTTTTGCCATGGATGCTGGGAGGGCTCCTGCCCTCAGTGACCTACTCAGTGTTTCAGCTGCTCCCAGTGTGAAAAGGGCATTGCTGTCCTGCAGGGTTGGGCAGGAGCTTGGTCTTCTCCACCTTCCTGCATCCCTGCACGCTGGGTGAGCCCTGATGGAGATGTGGCATTTGTGCTGTTTGGTCTGCAACAGCAGCACAGGCTCTCCATGCTCCAAGCCATGAAACTCCCAAAGAGGAGGCATCTAATGTCAGAATTCGGCTATTACAACTCAACTATCAACCCCTAAACCTCAGCAGCCCCTGCCAATCCTGCATGCAGAGCCCCCAAAACATCACTCTCGTGGCTTTGGGCCAGAACACCCTGCCAGGACCCTTCCCCAGCCCCTCAGCTCTCGCTGTTGGCTCCCCACAGACAGCTGCCAGCCGCGCGGTGCCCGCCTGGGGAGGCGAGTCTGGATCCCTGCCCTGGCACTGCTCGTCCTCGCTGCCGCCGTGGGCTTGGCACTGGGGCTCCTGCCACGAGCACCAGGTCAGTGTCACAGGAGTTGTTTTCTTTTGGTGAGGGAGGCAGAAAATGATGTTGCATGAGAAGAGCCTCCGTGCCCATTGCTGTGGGTGAAGCCAGGCTTCCCAGTGCAGACTGGGAGGAGGGAAAGGAGCCAGCAGGGTGGAGTGGGGCTGTGCCAGCCTTGGGCAGCCTGAGTTGCCACCACTGTTCTATTGTCCTCCTCCGTAGAGCTGTGGTGACTCTGGTGGTGTGGTCACGCTTCAGAGTACTGACTGAATTTTCAGACTCTGCCAAGAATCTACCAGTGTAGTAGAATCTGCCCATCCTGGCCCCTGCTTACTTGCAGAACAATTTAATTTCAGAAATCCCCCTTTGTTCACCTTGGTCTTTTCCTAATGCCACAAAAACATTTGAAAATAAAGTATTTCTTGCCTTCCCTTCAGTGAACCGCTTCTGTGCAGCCACCAATAACAAAACAGGCTTCTTATGTGATGACAGAGTGACCTGCATCCTGGCCAGACAGGTCTGTGACAAAGTCAGCCACTGCAGGAACGGAGAGGATGAGGAGGAGAAACTCTGTGGTGAGTGGTTTTCTTGTGACCATCCTCCCCAGGCTGCTCTCCCTGTTGTGAGGCAGAGCAGCTGATGTCTTTCTAATCCTGCTCTGTGCTTCTGACTGCACATGTGAGCAGATAAGCCTGGTAGATCCTTTGTAGGGCAGACACTGAGAGATGGCACTCAAAACCCAGCAGGTGTGCCAGGAATCAAACATTCCAAGCTCATCTCATCTTCCTAAGGTATTTCTTTAAACCATGATGCAGTTTTCTTCCATTGATTAAGCTGTATGCCTACATAGTTGGTTTATTGTCCAGTTACTCTGGGGAAAAAAAAAAAAATCATTAAAGCAGAAGCCTGTGGCACCCAGCTTCTGCTTCTGGCTCAGGCACAAATGTCCCTTTCCCTGTCCAAGTGCAGCTTCCCCATCTGCAGCGTCGCTCATGCCCTGACCCCGCACAGGGGAAGGACCAAGTGTCCCCCCAAGACAGCAGCCTTTGGTACCTCCCCATCTGAGCCTGTGGAGCTGAGCACGTGTCCCGTGTGCCCGCCTTGCAGGTGACGTGCCACGCAGCCTTCCAGGGCACCTGGTTTTCCAGTGCAGTAGCCCCTTGTCCTGGGTCTACGCTGACCAGAGGTGCGACGGGCTGAACGACTGCGGAGACTGCTCGGACGAGGTGGGCGCCCGTAAGTCTCCCCTCTGCCTCCTGCTGGGCAAAAGGTCTCTGCATTGCTCCCAGCCCAAAAGCTGCTGCTTCTCTCTAGCTTGCTGAGCGTGGAGCAGTTTCACTGTGATGTGTAGTGGTAGGCAGGAGTTGGTCAGAAGATGGGTATGTCCCTGAGCCAGGAGGACTGAGCATGCCTCAGGAGCTTCAAAGCCATCCAGGTCCTTCTCTTGCTGAAGTGAGCAGCAGGTTTGTTCCTAAGCCACTCCCTTGCTTTTGAACTTCAGGTGAGACTTGCCTGTATCAGAGGCTTTCTCTAGAGAAGCTTGCTAAGAAAAGAAAGCAGTTAGAGCTCATTGTTGCCCCAGGATGGCCTCTCTGCTATGAAGGTCGTCACAATGTCACGCTCTCTGGTTGTCTCCCACGGGTAGCACCAAGCAAGTGTCCTCCTTGGTGGATTCACAGGCACAGGGTCATCACCGGGGTGGCTTTTCAGTAGCTGCCATGGGTTGACAGGGTAGTAGCTACCTGCCTAAGGAGGGAAGGTGTCAGTGCAGC
>NW_008587501.1:16196-26338 GCF_000691845.1 Merops nubicus
CCCGTGCGGGTGGGAGTGGTGGAGCTGCAGCCCTGTGCTCTACGAGTACTGCTCCTGCGTGCCGCGGCGGCTGTGCCGGGACGGTGTCCAGCACTGCCTCGCCTGGTCGGATGAGTTGCTCTGCACACCGTGAAGTCTTGGCCCCCAGCAGCAACGGAGAGGGCGAGGTGCTTCCTGCATTGTCACCTGTAAGCCTTGGTGTCCTCCTGCTCTGCCACCCGCCTGGGGAGCTCCAGCCCAAGAAAATCCTCCTCATCAGCACTCTGACCAGCCCACGCTGACACTGAACACGGGTGGAGTGTGTATGGCAGCCCGTGCTGCAGGCTAGACACCCTGGGAGTGGGACACCTTCAAGGGTTCTGTCATGTGAGGGTGAGTCCTTTCTCCACGGGCAGGGCACTGGCTTGCAGCATTGTCTCCACTGGTCGTGTGCCGGGTGCTGGAGACTGTTTACCAGCTGCTGCCAACATAGATACTCTGTCTGGCCAACCCTGGGCAAGGGGTTTCTCCTGTATGGACATGCTGGTGCCTTTGCAGGCAGCCGGATGCAGCAGGTACCTTGAGGACTACTCTAAAGAGTAGGAGCTGAGTGAGCTGAGCCTTTCTAGCCCTTGGGTTAGTCCTGCTGGCTGACCTGTCTTCACGCTCCTGATCCTCACGGGCAGGAGGAGAAGCTTGTGTTTGTGTTCAAAGCACATCTGCAGATTTGCAGCAGATGAAGAGCAGAGCTTTGAAGGCTCTGCCTTGATGCTTCCAGGATGCTTCCATGGGAACGTCGTGCTGAAGATGACACCGTGGGGAGCTGCTGCACAGGCCACCTCCTGTGCTATTCTCAGACCATGAAGGCCAATATGGAGAGTGTAATGGCAAGGAAAACTTTAAGTGGAGAAATTTCAGGGTCTGTGGGCATAAATCACTGTGTCCCTGTGACTGTGTAGCTGCAAGCCAGGGCAGGGAACCAGCATGTGTATAAAACATACTTCCCTCAGAGCTGTGCAGTTTTGGAGCAGCAGCTTAGGAGCTTGGGAACAGTCCTGGGGCTGGGACACGTTTATGCTGAAGCTGGCAAAGAAAGGAGGAAAAAAAAAGTCACAGCCTGAGAGCAGGAGAAAACCCAAGTGTTGATCATAGGGCAGTGTGGAATGACACAGGATCTGTTCATTGCTTGTTTCACTCCTCTGCCAGCAGAGCAGGATCAGGCAGCCAAACCTTCAAAACAGTTCTCAGGATATAGATATGGATGTGCCACTAAAATGTAAGAAAGATGTGATCTTTCTCTGCTCCTTTGAAAAATCTCATCTATGTCTAAATCACTATCTCTGAGAAAATCCCCCATTTACAGTGGGTGCACTTCCTTTTCTTGGCCCAAAATCAACATCAGGTGATCATCTTCCCACCACCATCCCAGGTCATAGATATTTAAAAACAAAGCTCTGTTCACTCACTTCCTCTCTGTCCAGTGATGTGCAACTCTGCATGTCACCATCCCTTGTATCAATGGTGAATATTACTTCTAATTTGTCCCTAGGATACAGCTGTAGATCTGAGAGATCTTTTAAAAATAAATTTACAGTATTCTGACTCATGCTTCACCTGGAATGAAATGGCAAAACTCTGCATGATGGAACCAGTGCTTTGGGAAGCTGTTAAAGCCACATCTAGTAACCTGTCCTTGTCTGTGCCTGGCTGGCTTGCTCGGTGAAATGCTGCTGTGGGACATCTGGGGCAGCAGCTCAGAAGATAAGTGAGGAGAAGTTTTCTAGGTAAACGTTTCTCACTTGCAAGCTTCCAGCCTCAATCAGAGTGTGAAATCAAGGTGCACATTTTTACTGCAGAGTCACGGCCATCCAACCCTTCAACAAGGCTGAGTTGGGTTGGTAAATAAAGTCTGGTTTATCACAGTTGCTGTCGTTCCTCTTGTTCCCCCAGAGTATATCCTGGGGCAACCAAGGAGGAAGTCTTGCAGCATTTCATAAGAGAAGCTCATGGATGGGTGATTCAGAGGCAGTGTTGCTGGGGCAGCCTCCCCTTCCTGGGGAAGAGGAGCTTCTTTCTGACTCTGATTTGGCTCAGCCGTGCCCCCTTTGCCTGATCCTTAGCTTTGAAAGTGGGAGGATGCACAACAAGCTCTCTGCATTGGGTGGGGCAGGGGGGCTACAACTGCTGAACGTTTCTATGGGGCAGCTGTCAGAGAAAGGTGGGAGAGGAGGGAAACAATCTCATCCCTCGTGGTGGGAGCTGTAGATGGATGACAGAACAACTGTAGTTGGTAAGGAGTGAACTAATCAGATGTAAAAAAAACCAAAAAGAAACCCTTGTGCTCAGTGTAAGGCCCAGCTGGTGTGATTGATGAAAAACAATTTGCTTTGTACCAAAGATTATTGGGACAGCGATGACTTTCTGGAGCCTCTGGTGTTCGCTGTGCTTGGCAAGAGGATGCTGGTTAGGCTGGCCCACATGGCAGCTGCCATATTCTCCCAGTCCCATGTTTGTTGATCATTGCCATAGCTCACCTCTGCCAAGCTTCAAGGTGCTCCCAAGGGTGGAGAGAAGGGGGTCAGGGCATGCAGCGTGTGAGCGTGGGGAGTCGGGTGGCTGTGCTTGCTGTGTGCAAGGCTGCTTCTCCCCCACAGCAGGGGTTGATGTCCCCATATCAGTGTGCAGTGAGAGCTCCTGGGAGGCCAGAGCTGTGACCCATGGCCTGAGGTTAGGAGAGAGGAATCAGGGACTCATCCTGTCCTGGATTTACTCCTGTGAAGACACCAGCCAAGAGAGATGGAGGAAGCAGCTGTTCATGGGCAGCAAGACTTGGAAGCCAGCCTGGAAACAGCCAGGGAGGCGGCGGGCAGTTAAGCAGGTACATGTCTGAGCCCATCTGTTTCAGGGTGAGTCTCCTGTAATTTCCTTGCTTGCTGCCCTGTTCCTGGTCAGCAGATGCTGTGTCCCTTATGGAGAGCAGTGAACTGAGATTAGGGGTGGAGGACAGTGCTGAAGTCATCCTAGGATAAGATTTGCACAGTGGTGTGTTTAAAAGAGGGAGTCTGCTGGCCAGCAAGAAACCTGAGAAAAGGAAGAACTGTAGCAGGGAGGGAGAACATAAGGAACACAGTGGTTTAAAACACCTCTTCTGGAAAGCAAAGGAAAGGTGTGCTCTGTTCTATTACCAGCAGGGCTGTGACTTGGGTGTTCCTGTCTAATCACACAGTGCCTGTTTGCTGGCTCCAGGCAGCAGCTCCCAGCTGCTTTACTGGTGTGGAACGGGGCATACGAGCCCCTGAGCCGTGCTCAGCTTGGCAGACCTCCACAGTGGTGGAAGGGCTAGGAAAGAGACCCGTGGTGGCTCCTGAACCAGAACCCAGCTGCAGGAGGAGGGTTATACTTGAGCACTGCAGTCATCTTCCTCCCTCTTGAGACACTGTTTTGCTAAGTCACTATTTGTGCCAGTTCTGTCTCAGTGGAGGACTGATGCAGTTGACAGTGGAAGCTATTAATAGCCTTGAGTTTCTGGGAGAAAAATATAGGGCTTGAATGCAAGTAGGCTTGTTTTGTTTATAGTCTTTTTGAGGAAAATTCAGCAATAAAAGAAGAAAGAGAAAGGCACTGAGCTCTTTATACATTCTTGAGGTGAATTCCTTTTCTTGGCCTCTTTGTGATTTTCCAAAGATGTGTTGCTTTTTTCTGGCAAGCGACAGTGCAAAAGGAAGATATCCTCTAAATAAACATGAGTAGAGTGAACCTGTAGTAAATTCTTGGCCTTACAGGTCTAAGAGCACGATGATGGTCACAGCACCCAACTCACGTGCACCTTGCACCTCAGCCAGCGTTGACAGAAACACTCAGGGCAGGGATTTGGTGACAAACACACCTGCCTGCTTCAGACAGCCCAGTACAGGATGAGCCTGAGGAGCTAAGGGTTTTGACTGCAAATCTTTGTAATTCATCCTTCAATTATAAACTTCCTGGAATGTTTCTGGATGTGTAAGTGTGGGCAGTATATTGCAGGCATGTATGCGTGCCAGGGATGGGTTTTCAACCACAGGCTGCTCTCAAATGCAGGGAATTTGCTTCTGAGGCAGAAAATGTTACAGCTGTAGAGTCCAGTCTCTCTGGTAAGCCTGTTCCAGCTTTCACTCCCTGGGCTAAAATGATAGGGGACTCCTGTTCCACTTTGGATTTCTGCAGTAACTGCTACGGAGGGGTTCCTGCCTCTCTGCCTCCCTCCCCTGGGGCCTCTGCTTATCCTCTTACTTCCTCCCTTTGTCAGATCTGTCAGCACAGGCTGAGGTTTATGTTCTACCAGTGCTGTAAAGTCCCAGGGTGCTTGACAAGCAGAGTGCAGCTTCATTTCAAATGCGCTGCTGTGATCGGTCTTCTGCCCCTCAGGAGGTAAGAGGAGGGGGATAGGACCAGCTATTTTTGTGAGTGATACCTACGTCAGAAGAGTTAGTTAAGGATGACAACAAAAAACTTTATTTCAAAAAATTATGTATTGAAAATATACAGTAGTATCATCGATCTTCTCCATGACTCTGTCCCTCCCCAAGCACAGGTTAAGTCACGGGCACATCACAGCAACCAGGCTCAGCAATACTGGTCTCCTTTGTTACTCCCTCTCAATAGCAAGAAAACAACAAACAAAAGAGCCACTTCTTCCTGACTCAGTAGGTATTTAATAAATCCCAGTCCTCCACAGTGAGGCACAGATGCTTCTGTTTGGAAGTCCTTTCTCTCTCTGGTTCGGCCAAAGATCTTTTTTTACGGTTCTTTAATTCGTGGCTGTCCACAACCTCCTTTTTCAAAGGTAAAAGGCAATTTTGAACTTTTTCCTTATAAAACTGCAGGTTTCCAGATGCATTTGTTTCTGTCTCCACCAGCTTGCATTTGACTACCTCCTCTATTCTGTGTGTCTTGCCATCTAGGGGGGAAAAAAGATAATAAGTTTAGATTTTTGGAAAAAATCAGGATTATGCTGTAAGATGCATACTTGTGTTGTAAATTGTTTTGGCCAAGCCACTCTGGCAGAGTGACTGCTGAGATGTTCATAGGGAAAAAGAACATTTATACTTTGGACTTGAAATTTTAAGGAAAGGACTCAGTAATTCTACGTTGCCCTGAGCATGCTGCACGTTTCAGAGTTACCCAGCAGTCTAACAAATGAAAAAATTCAGACACATTGTCATGCAGTTCCACAGAGAGCTGAAATTTTACACCCGAGGTTCTATTTGTACTAAGAACAACAACAAAAAGCATTAAAATGTTCACTGTAGAAAAGAGATACACTGTGGTCTCTGTGCAGTTACGTACAGAAGTGCAGAGCTGCTGTGCTGGAGCTCACGTTGTCCTGTGGCTTGGTGGCCTCCATGACTGCCTGCTCCCACTGCAGAACTGTCTGAAAGGTCATTGGAAGGAGTTACAACGTTTCTTGTAAACTTTACAGAAATATCATTGGCAACAACCCTACCCCTTATGCTTTCCTATGCAGTGATTTAATACTCCCTAAGGACAGTTTCTGGAGAGCAAACCAGACGTAACCCCCATACCTGTTCTGCCCATCCCTCTGTTTTGCAGTTACTATGATCAAATTCTTTCAGAGGCACTTTGGAGAGAACCAGGCCTAGCTGTGTTTGGATCCTCTTAATGACAGCATTAACATCCTAGTGAACAGGAAATAAAGTAGTCAGGGGAGAAGAAAGTCTGATTACATTTTTTTCACTAAATTTAGATGCTTCTTTTTTTTTTTTTTTTTTTACCTTAAGACCTGTCCCAGAAATGTCCAAACAATTCAATTTCTTAAAAGAAAGAAGATAGCGGATTCCAGCATCTGTGATTTTAGGGTTACCTGCAACATTAAGAAAATTCAACTAAGTTGCAAGATATGGAGAAAGACAATCAGAATACCAAGAAAATATTTGGTCCAAAAGCCAATTTTGGAAGAAGGGGGTTTGAGTCTTTTTTTTGTAGTATGCTTCATGGTTTGAAAGTGAGTTGAGACTGTTTCATGTGAATCATCAAATTAATAGTATTACTTCAATATTAAGGAGGGTAATTTCTTTATCAGAAAGGATACAGGTTGCTTCTAGTATTTAACCACGAAGTACTTACAAGACAAGTCTAACACCAGAAGATTCTCAAGTCCCTTTTTCAGCACTCGTACTGGTGCTGTCATCCTGCGGAGGCCTGTGTCTGACAAGGAGTTGTCTTTCAGGAGAAGTCGTTTTACACTGGGAGGAGAGACACAAACGTGTAGTTTATAGCCATTATTTTAGACAGCTTTGAGAAATGGCCTAAAACTCTCTGTTGGAAGGCTGAGGTCTGCCTGTGCCAGCCCTCCAGTCTACTTTGTCAATGTTAAAAAGCAGCAAGGAAGAAGCCTGGGTTTAGAAGGACTAACAAATCTCTTTTATATTGCCCCTGTTAGCTCAACAGAAGCACCTCCTTCACCAGCTATTCCCAGAGCTCCAGTGACAAACCTGTCCTAGAGCACAAGCAGTTGCTAACAGAGACAATAAGGTTCTTCATACACTGAAGTTCTTTAACCAGGGCTGCCAATCTCAAATCCACTCAAAACTATAAAGAGAAAAATGCTTAAAAAAAAACAAAACAGGAGAGGAAGTATCTGGGAAAAGATGTGGCAAGGATTTGAAGTAAGCAATGAAGTATTATAACAGATAAAACATAGGGGAAAAGAACACTAAAACATTCTCCAGAGCACTTCAAAACAAAACCTTGATGCAAAATGCACCAACATTTTACAGCATCATAATATCCCCTAATTAGCTGAATCTTGAATATTGATTTCCAAACTTTTCTACTTTCCAATCTTTAGTATCAAACAAAATAGAATTATTTTTTTTTAAGTGTTAATTAACTAAATATTCAACCTACTGCCTGTAGAAATCTTCATCTGGAACACTGGTTTGCTTAAAAATTTGGCTCATAAAGTTCCCTCTTAAAAAAGGAAATCTGCATCTTAAGTATTTGGAACAGTTTTATACTTTTTTTACCTGGCCAGTGAAAATTATAGTTGATGTAAACCCATGAGACAGTAAATTATCTTGCACAGCTGTAGGACCTTTTATTATTTGTTATGTGCTTTGGATCACATGCTTTGTGTACAATAAATTCTGTATTTTGTTTACCTTAATGAGTTTTATCAAGAATCAAAATCTTCAAACTTACACACTGCTGCCTGGGAAACTTTCCTTTAAAGTCAAATCCTGATTCTTTGAACTGCTTAGTGCTAGGAAAAAAGCAAGTGTCATTTTTAGCTACGTGTCAAGAAATCGGTACCTAGACAGAGCCTCTTTGGTGAGGTGTTCCAGCAGTTCATGTTCATCTCCAAGTTTGCAACAGGAGAGATCCAAACACGTCAGCTCCCGGAAAGATTTAATTTCTTCTAGCTTTTCAGAGATAACCAAGTATCTGAGAAGAGGGAAAAAAACAAAAATCTATCAGTATGCAGGTACATAGGATGGCACCTATATCCACAAGTGTCACAAACACAATGCAGTCATTTCCTCTACATACGTATGGGAATACTGGCAGAAATTCACCAGCTGTCCTGACGACTGTTTTATGTGCATTCTGCACACAACACATCTCAGTTTCCAGCCTTCTCCTCGAGCAAATGTCATGGTTTTGCTTTGATTCAAAATATTGGACTAAAAATTAAGATTTCAACTTGCAAACATTGCAATTAGGGACCTCTGTACAGATTATTTTGCATTATTCTGAAATAATACAATAATACGCTTCCCAGTTTACCATCAATGAACTTCACAAACTGCTCTTCCTTAATATCTAGGAAGTGTGTAGGCAAACCCACACTGATCCAGGTGTAAAATATACTTTGGATGTATCAGGCTTGTCACATGGCAAACTTATACTTTCTATATACGTAAATAAAATACTTTACTAGAGATAAAAGTCCTACAGGACTCTAGCTAGAGCTGAGACTGCACCCCAGGCAGGAAACAGAGGGTTATTTTTTTAGCTGTGTTGATTCCCTGATCTGATTCACTCCACAGCCATGCAAACATCTGTGCTGGAACTATTCAGTAGGAGGTTCAGAGATGGGAACAAACCACTGAAGAATGGCATGCATGAATATGCACTAATAAGCACGTAGCCACCTCACCATCTCCCCTGCCTTTACTTCTCATCGTTCCCATGGAAATACAAGCCCCAAATTCACTAATCTCTCCTGAATTTACCCCACAGCAACTCAGACCTTGAGGTCAGCATCTTCACTGCTGAAATGAGGGATGCTTCCCAATTCCATCCTTCAAGGAACACCTCTTTGGCCATGGCCCATCAGCACCCTCCCACTGCACATATACCTCTCAAACCACCCCACCACGTCCCTTTGCTGGGCAGTTCAGGTGTGCAAAAGGTACCACCAGAGCACAAGCCAGCTCTTGAGGAATACTACTAGCTCAGGGGGATTCTGAAGAGAAGAGCAGGCTCTTTTAGAAATAAGACTAATCAGAAAATGCCTTAATATCTGACTTCCTGGATTTCAAAGGCTCAATACTTCACTCAGCTTTCTGTAATGGCAAAAGATGCCAGAGGTAGCTTCATTTCTGAGTTAAGCCCATAAAAAGTATCCACGCTAGAGATAAAAAGTGAGTAGGTTTAAAGGATAAAACAAAGGATAACTGACCTCTGCTCAAACAATCCTACTGTGCTCAGAACACCCTTGGCACTTCAGATGAATATGCCTGCACTTTGATTTTGAACTGGATAAACCATCCCTTTTCAAGTGCACAGAGAGACGGGTTATATTACTGGGAAAGACTCCAGCAGGAGCAGGGCTTTAAAAATACAATCCAGTTTGAAGCTTGGTAAGGCTCTCTTTTAGTGTGAGACAACATGGATATTGAGAAGATGGAAGAACTGGTGCTGGACTCTAATCAGAATCTCGTTAAAGTGCCTTCACTGGGGGGATGGAAACCACAATAAACTAAGGTACAACCTGCCTGACTTCAAATCTTGTAACTTACCTACAAGACTGTACCTTCTTCTGAGCCTCCCAAACAACATGGGATAGCAAATTTACAATAAATAAACCCAGACTCTTTGCACGGGTGTATCTTATCTGTGATCTTGAAATGCTTATAAACAGCAATTACAAAAACATCCCATAAAATACCTGAGAAGGCATTAAAGACAGAGATTGCAGCATAAGTCTTGGTTATTATTGTGAAAAAAATAGTTGCAGGTTTAATCCTTCCCATAAAATCCCCTGTTAGTTAGCATGGATGTAATCTGTTACCTGTGTTATGATTTTTAGAATGAAACCAGCATCTGCACTTGTAGGAAAGGAATGAGATGAAAGGTAGCAAGCAGAAGAGTGAGATAAGGTCAATTCATTAAAATTAATGATGTCATAAGCCCATGAGATTTTTTTTTTTAAATTAGTTTTCAGAGAAAATAATTTGAAGACAACTTTAAGCATGCTAGCAAAAACCACTTGGTGGTGATGAGTTCCTGAGCACACTTACCTGTTCCTCAAGCATAATGAGCATAGCACCAAACTGCCATATGCTTCAGTAAACTTCTGCAGAGCTCTCAGTCCCGTCACCGGCTCTGTGAACTTCTGTCTTGCTTCTGCAGCAGAAAAGAGCTTTTCAGCAATCTGCTCTGGGAAGCCAATCAACGAGTCAATGTGATCAACGTTGTCAGAAATGTAACCCAGCACCAGGCTGAAGAGAGACTTGGCCGAGTACCGGAGGTTCCCCTCCTTGGTGTACGTGAAGATGAAGTGATCAGTCCTCTGCCTCCTTGCCCTGTCGTCCTCCCTGTTCATACAAAGCTCCACCGAAAATCCTCTGGGAAACAGCCTAAAAGGCCTCGTCTTGGGAGTGACATTCTGGATGCCGCCCGCACCCGGCTTTACCACGTGCAGCTCCCCGTTTTCACGCACGTATATTGGCCCAGCATCCACATAGCTCTCTGAGTGGAGACAGTACGACATTCCCCTCGTCCAGTTCTGCAGAACCAAAACACCGGCAGGTGAAAAATAACCACAGAGGAAAACCCTACTGGGGAAAGACCCCAAGCCCTGGCAGCTCTCCCCAGCGCCCCGAGCACGGCCAGGTAACCCCGCCGCGTGGAACAGGGTCCGTGATGTCTGCCACCAA
>NW_008587502.1:0-2778 GCF_000691845.1 Merops nubicus
GCGGGCTCTGCTCACCACAACAGGGTTTTGTTTCGATCACTGCCTGGAAGAGAGAAAATGACCCTGCAGGTCCTTGCCATGCATTTATTTCCCTGCTTTCCACTATGTGCTCTCCATGAGGACTTCCAGCACAACACAGTTGAGGCTTTGGGTACACTCTACAGCATGATCTTGATGACATTGCTTCACCCTTGAAGACTGCAAGGACTTCTCTGACTTCCCTGTCCTCGTGTGCGTGAGGAGGTCACTGCTGGTGGCAAACCCTGGGCAGCTGAGAAGGTTCAAGGTTCATCTCCTCTTTGTTGCTCAGACCTGTTCATGCTCATTTATCTACCAGGGCTTTTTGTGGTGCAGGTGGGACTGTGGAGGGATGAATGACAGATGAGTTCCTACTGCTCTGCAGTGATTTTGGGGAGCAGCCCCCATCCACCCTAAGAAGGCTTCTCACCCTGGAGACTTGGAAGCTTAGGCAGCAAAAATATTTTGGGGAAAGTAATGGTGATGAGCACAACTGCTGGCATGGAACAGGAAGCTTCAGCCCTGCTCCTCAGAGATCTATTTAGGCTTCTAACTCCCGTGGCAAACTGGAGTCTTGAGGGGCTTGGCAGAAGCTGACAGAGCTACAAACACTAGACAAAGCTGAGCTGGCTTCCCTTTCATCTGTAATTCTCTCCTGGATGTTAAGAGTGAAGCCTGGGGGGCAAGAGGCCTTTCCAAGACTCATGTTATGTTGTGCTGCAGAAAGCTGAGCTCCTGCTTTCAGGTGGGTCCCATGGGGATGTTGGAGGAGGGGCACGGGCAGGGATTGAGGCAAGGGCTTGTCTTCATGGTGCCACCCACCTAGAGAAGTGTCAGATTTGCCATTTGGAGACAAGCAGCTCTCCTAAAAGCCTCCCCAGCCAGACACCAAAACTCTGTCGAGTTTTAAAGCTGCTTTTTGCAAAAGTATCCATAAGGAATTCAAAATTTTAGTTTTACCCGTTTTGTTTCTTCTACAAAAGCTGAAGTTTTAGAAACAACAGAAAAATTAAAAGGAAAAAAAGGTCTGGTGGGATGATACCACCTCTGCCTCAGGGTTTAGGATGTTCTCTCGGTGTCTTCTTCACTGACTCATCCCCAGGATGGACCTGAAGGACAAAAGGATGCGGGTGCAGTGATGGGGATGAATCCTGCATTTCTTCCTCTTTTTCTAACCTCCCCATTTCTCAAACAATTTTCAGTTTCTCAGTTCTGTCAGTGCCTAGAGAGCTTCTAGAACCACTGGTGGTGTTACCACAAGCACTCTTCATCTGCTGTGGACGCTGGGACAGTGAGGGGTTCAATGATTTCTCTCTGCTAACTGCCCTTTTTTATATTCCTAACTCATTTTCCTGTTGCAGCCTCCACTGTTGTAGCTGCTGATGGAAGGACAGCTGGTCAATTATTTCCCACAACCAGAGGTGATGTTAAGGGATTCAGAAACTGGACATAAAATCTGGACAATACAGGACTTGGCTGGTTTGGGTGTTGTCTGCTAAGAACTAGCACCAGCTGCCTTAAGCTGGTGGGTGCACATGCCAGAGAATCCTCTGAGGCGTTATTTTAATAAATAGATTGAAGAAAGGAGCCCAGGTGCAGCACAGATGTGGAAAGGTCTCCTCCAAATGATGAGGTGCAGGGTGGCCTCAAAGCTTCCAGCAGCTGGGTTCATACAGAGATGGTCACAGCTTCAGCTCTCACAGATTTTGCAATCTCCTTTGACTTCCAGTTTGTTGCTTGCCAAAGCCCAAATAAACTCCTCTGAAAAATGGCAAGCAGAAGAGTTTGGGAAGTGGGGAAGTGGGACAATAGCAAGGTCAGCTGTGGCAGGATCCAAACAGCCTCTTGTCACCAGTCTACGAGCAGCAGATTTGCTTTGTTGGAGATACTCCAGCACCCTTTTCCCTTTCTCATGTTTGTCCCCCAGCAGTGTGGGAGTCCAGATGCTCTTTTCAGACAGGAGCTAACAAGCCTGTTAGGACAATGAAAATGAAATCCAGATCTTGGTTACCTTCTAAAGTCTTCCTCATGTTAAATTATCAGGGATATTGCAAAAAAACCTCTTGAGTAAGGAATGAAGGATATGACAACAGAAAACGGGAAGCCACTTAAAGCCAGCCCTCCTCGTTTGCTAGCACTGGCAGACTCTGCAGAACAACAGCATCCATTTACAAACTTTAATAGCTGCCCAAAGCCATGAGGGCCTCTTTAGCCCTATGAGATTCTGCTCCAGCTCTAATGCAACCTGTCATGTAGTCCTCTGTAGATGGATGTTGTCTAATGCAACAGAAATGGGATTGTGAAGAGTTGGCTTCTTCTAAATCCCTGTCAGAATTCAGAGAAAATGTTTATATCTGAGTTTCTTTTTTTTCCCATAGAACAAATGGATGTTTCTACCCTTTATATACCACAAAAATGTTGCACCATTGCATCAGAAAATAAATGAAACATACTGGTATCCTCCTTAAAGGAAGAGCAATTCAGAGATCAGTCTTTACTGGCAGTTGGGCAGTAGTGGTGACTTTTGATGCAGAAAATATTACCAAAACTATGAATTTAAAAGGTACAGAATGGCATCATGACAAGATAATCTCCTCCAGAACTGAGGATTGAGACTGGCAGGACACTAGCTCATTCAAGATGTTAACCAGCAGCTGCTTTTCAGGTGTCAAGCCCCTGCATGTACCAAAATAGAGCTTCTGCACAGGGGTTCACTGCAGAAAACTGGGAATGGGAACGTGTCCAGGTTCTGCATTCCTG
>NW_008587502.1:2809-11186 GCF_000691845.1 Merops nubicus
CATCACATCCATGTTGGAAAGGTATCATGGAAAAGACCTGGAAAGACCTGGAGCCTCCCCAGCCTCTTCACTTGGCTGACTTCAGTGGAGCAGCATCAGAAAACCTGCTGCCAAGGTGTGGGATGTCAACTGTTCAACCAGAGCTCGGGGAAGATGCAAGCTCTGAGGCAGGATGTCAGCAGTCAGCATTCTGCTCATCCATAGCTGCTGCTTTCTGAAGGGTGCTCAGTGAATGCTCCAGGATTAATTGCTGGGAGCTGATGTTAATGTGTAGTGGGGGGGGAATAACCAGAGAAGATATTTAAGAACAGATCCCCCCACCCACGAGTGATTTCTCCACACAGAACCCTCCAGGATAAATTTTTCTACCAAAGGTAACTCAAGATTTTTACTTCAGTAGCAGTGACTCCATGGTTCAGTTCTTAAGGCAAAGGCATGAAGCTTGTCTTTGCTCCTTGACATTTCAAATGTGCCATCTCCAGGCATTGCTTTGGCCCCTTGATGGTTCATTTTCTGTGCCCAATGGGTCACACGTCTCTGTCCAAGTGCCCCTTGGACACCTTTGGCTTTGTCAGTGTGTTTGTAATGTCCCTTTTGGAGCCTGATGCAACTGAGCTGAGTCCCAGCACAAGGCAAAATAAGATGGACCTTGAGGGACTGGAGCGTGGCCAGAGAGGGGCCATGAAGCTGGGGAAGGGTCTAGAGCCCAAGTGTGGTGAGGAGCAGCTGAGGGAGCTGGGAGTGCTGAGCCTGGAGCAAAGGAGGCTCAGGGGAGACCTTCTGGCTCTGCACAGCTCCTGACAGGAGCCTGGAGCCAGGTGGGGGTCGGGCTCTGCTCCCAAGGAACAAGGGACAGGACAAGAGGAAATGGCCTCAAGTTGCCCCAGGGGAAGTTGAGGTTGGCCCTGAGGAACAATTTCTTGCCCTGGAGGGTTGCCCAGGGCTGTGCCAGGCTGCCCAGGGCAGTGGTGGAGTCCCCACCCCTGGAGAGGTTTCCAAGCCGTGGAGATGTGGTGTGAGGGACACGGGGCAGTGGGGACCTGGCAGTGCTGGGGGAATGGTTGGACTCCATGACCTTAAACTCTCTTCCAACCAGACCAATTCTGTGATTCATCCTGCACCTATAAATGGGAAGAAAACCCTTTCTTCCACCACCATGTCATTGAGAGCATTTCCTGGGAAGTGGGGAAAAAATTTTAAAACTATTCCAGAAGCAGCTTGTAATATCCAAACATGAATATATGGAAATATATTGATTATTTGGCTTTGGTTTTTTTTTTTTTTTTTTTGAGAAAGAGAAGAATGTGCATACTGGCCACCTTGACATGCTGCAGGCTTGGGAGCAGAAGTGGGTGTTGAAAACTGGGGCTCGGGAGAGGCTCAGTGCCAAAAAAGTGATGGATCTAAAACACTCTCATGTGCTATAGCTTGTGTTTTTCTGTTGTCCTGAACACAAAGATCTTTCTAGAATTTTGAATTTTGGGGGGTTTATTTAATTTTCTTTTTTTTGTAAGAAGCAGTTCCTTTGCCTGTGCACTTTTAAAGCTGTTAAAAACCCCTTTTTACTGCTTTTTTTTTTGGTGACAAATTAAAATAATAATAATAAAAGACCCTAAAATCAGTTTTCATTTAAATTTTTACAATTTTCATCCACAGGATTTTTCAGGCAGATCGATGTTTTTTAATTAGCTTCAGCTCACCTTGTAGTTTCATGTAGAAAAACTTCTAACTGCAACACAGGGAGGTCCACCAAGGTGTGGAGCCTGTAGGTGCTGGAGAGAGGTTTGTCTGATTTGTGTCTGGAGAGCTCCAGGGGGGCCCATGACTGATGAACAAGGAATAAGGGAAGAAGTAAGTTGTGGTTTGATGCCATGGAGTGCAGCTCTACCACCATTTACCTCCTAAAGCTTCACCAGCCCAGGAGTTAATGGCCTTGGTTCAGGTAGCCACAAGCCCAAAAAAGAAGATGCAGGGTCTTGAAGGCAATTTTGGCATCTCACAGCCTCTCAGTAATCTATTTTTGTGCTGGAATTACAGCTCACATCGTGTCATCAGCATCTCCACAGGAAGAGGACACATCATTTGGGAGATTAAAAACCCCAATTCATTATTCCCAACACCTATTGAGTTGCCTGATCTCCTTTGCCTTTATCAGGGGTCGTTGGAATGTTTGTGGGTCAACAGCAGCTCTTCCATCTGCTCTTAGCCAGAGTTCCTGCCCTGTCCACACAGAAAGGTTGTGATTGGGGTTTTTTTGTGGCTTTGCCCATTTGTCACCATGGGAACAATGGCATTAATGAATAAATAAGGAGGGAAGAGTGCTGGTTACAAAGCAGGCATTAAAAATCTTTGCAATCAGCAGTAATAACAAATTAGCAGGAGAAAAAAATGCACAACAGGTAATAAATGAGAAAATTCTCAGCATTACAGGTA
This sequence comes from Merops nubicus, assembly GCF_000691845.1. NCBI lineage: Eukaryota > Metazoa > Chordata > Aves > Coraciiformes > Meropidae > Merops > Merops nubicus. Next base: position 5,243 of record NW_008587502.1, read on the forward strand.
GAAAACTCTACTTAGGTCCTGCACTGCTCCTGTGCATCAGACCAAGGTGAATCTCCACGAGGCTCCCATCTGCCTTGGAGAATAAGGGCTGCTGAACAGAACTTCATTTCAAGGGATGAATTTTCATCACTAGAATAACTTTTAACCAGTATCAGTTTCCAAACTCTTGTGAAGAGCACCATAAACCTGAAAGTGATCATGGACAAAAATATTTTCCCTTCTTCATTTGATTTTTAAATGCTTAATACTGATGGATTGGTTTTGTTATTTGATGAAGTAAAAAGAAACCAAGTAAGAGCCTCAGGCTAAAATACTTTCTCATCTTAGAATAAGGGTTTTATTATGACCCAATTTCTGCTCTGTCTGTCTACAGGACATTATGAACCTTGGCTGTTGGCTGAGGATGTGGCAGAGCTGTCAATCCCTGAAGGAAGTGATGCTGCTTGTTCCTGGAGCAGGCTGGACCTATTTCTTAGACCTGTTCATCCAAAGCCTTCATCCTCCAGAACAGGTCAGTGGCCTGGGGGAGACCACAGCCTCAGTGCTGCTCATGGGCTTTGCAGTCCTCCTACATCCATAGGAAGCACTGCAGAGGCCACACCTCAAATCCTGGGGTCAGTTTGGGCCCCTCACTCCAAGAAGGACCTTGAGGGGCTGGAGCATGGCCAGAGAAGGGCAAAAGAGCTGCTGGGGAAGGGTCTAGAGCCCAAGTGTGGTGAGGATCAGATGAGGGAGCTGGGGGTGCTGAGCCTGGAGCAAAGGAGGCTCAGGGGAGACCTTCTGGCTCTGCACAGCTCCTGACAGGAGCGTGGAGCCAGGCAGGGGTCGGGCTCTGCTCCCAAGGAACAAGGGACAGGACAAGAGGAGATGGCCTCAAGTTGCCCCAGGGGAAGTTTAGGTTGGACCTTAAGGAACCATTTCTTGCCCTTGAGGGTTGCCCAGGGCTGTGCCAGGCCGCCCAGGGCAGTGGTGGAGTCCCCACCCCTGGAGGGGTTTCCAAGCCGTGGAGATGTGGTGTGAGGGACACGGGGCAGTGGGGACCTGGCAGTGCTGGGACTAGATGGTCTTAGTGGTTTCTTCCAACCAAAACACTTCTACAATTCCATAACTGTGTGGGGACGTTTGTTTGTGGTACAGTCCATGTCATGCACGTGTTCTGCTGCATCAGCTGAAGGGCCTGGTGTCATTGTTCCTGTCAGTGTGGGTAGATGATGCACCTCCACGAGTCAGATGGTTGGCATTAAAGAGAGGTCTAATAACCCCACCCATGTTCTAGTGCTGGGTTTGGAGTCTGGTTCCAATGCAGTGGAAGCTGTGAGCTTCTTTTTTCTCTTTGCCAGTTGTTGCTCCCAGCTTTCCTGAGGATCACGGGCTTCTAAAGACTTTCCAAACAACTGAAAAAAGCTCTATTAAAGTAAAGGCTTTTAATCAATAGATTTTAATCACCGAGTTAGGCAGGATAAACTCCATCACTAATGTATCTGGCTGTCGTGCTCAGCTCCAGATAATGTCCACTGGGGATGGTGGAGGCCAGGGAGGCCAGGAAAACATTAATATTGACCATTATGAAACTCAATTATGCCAATGCATAGAAGAAAATGGAGCAGAAGCAGCTTCTGAGGCTCATGTGGGATAAGCTCTAACAGCACAATGGAATTATGTCTTCTCTGCATTCATTAACAGTTGGCATTAATACAAGAACCCACGTCACGTGGATTTCTGCATCAAGTTCCATCTCCTGCTACTTAGAATCATTGAGTCTCTAAACTGTTCTAGTGAGAAGAGAACTTTAAGTTCATTGAGTTTTTGGACTCAATCAACTCATCAACTCAATCAACTCAGCCACTCAGCCCTGCCAGGTCCCCACTGCCCCGTGTCCCTCACACCACATCTCCACGGCTTGGAAGCCCCTCCAGGGGTGGGGACTCCACCACTGCCCTGGGCAGCCTGGCACAGCCCTGGGCAACCATCACGGTTAAGAAATAGTTCCTCAACTCCAACCTCAACCACCTCTAGGGCAACTTGAGGCTGTTTCTTCTTGTCTTGTTCCCTGGGAGAAGAGTCTGACCCCCACCTGGCTCCAAACTCCTGTCAGGGAGGAGTTGTTGAGAGTCATACAAGTGCAGAACTGTCCATCAGGTCCCTGATACCACTGCCATGATCTTTGTTATTCCATAAACCTTTTAGAAGATTATGAAATAAGCCAAATCTCCTCCTCACCAAGTATTTTTCTTGGCTATCATCAAAAACTTCAGTAGCTATTCAAAGTTTGCAGCTTCTCTCCTGGATTAGACCACTTGGCCAAACAGCCAGTGGAGCTTCATCCCTGTCTCCATCTGCATGTGCAATCTTTTGGAAATGTCTTTTCTGGTGAATTCAGAGGAAAAAGTCCAACTCTGGAAACATTTCACATGTTGATTAAATCAACTCATGTTCTTATTCCCACTGGAGTGGTCCATATCCTGTCTCTGCACAGAGAAGCTCTCCTCACTAAGACTTTTTTGTTGCTGCTGGGTCCTTTTCTGGACACTCATACATTGAAAACCTCTTTGTACGACAAAAATAATGTAATTTTTCTAGAGTTTGTGAAATTGCCTCTTCAATTTGCTCATAGATAGTATACACTACACAAACATCCCATGAGCACATTCCCAGATATCCCTGCATGCCTTTTATTGCTCAAATATACAAGTTGCCAAAATCACACTCCACTTGAGATATCACAGCTGGAAAAATCCATCTTTCAGTATCACAGAGAAGCAGTGACCTTCTTCTGAGGAAGAAAAGGACACAACTGACCTTCAGATCTTACAGGGAAAGCCACTTCTCTTCAATGTTTAACCAGCCAGTGTGTGTGGAGTTATCTGTGCTGGACAGAGATAATTCTGCAATAATATCCAGGGATATTAATGGAATATGCTAATATCCATAGCTTATTGGCCACCTCTTCTCTTTAAAGAAGTTAGCACTGCAGTCCTCCTGTGAATCCTATCAGCAGGCAAAGAAATGGGACTTTATTTCCTATTATCCCATTCTTTTGCCATTTATTTCTTTCAGAACTCCTGGAATTTTTACTCGTGAGGATTTCTTGCACTTGAATTTCTTGTGGATTTTTTTTCACAGCTTCCTCAGAGGCTTCAGTGCCTGCCAAGGGCTTGTTCTAAGCTCCCATGACAAGTGCCCTTGGAGAAAGAAATTTTGCATTGTGTTTTAAATGGGACGGGAAATCAAACCCCATCATTTCACTTCCCAGCTACTTCCCCACCCTTCAGTCAGTTCCTCTTCCTCATGAAGAGGTCCCACAGGCCCCCATTGCACTTTCTTGTTACTAGGAATTTTTAGTAATTGTTATTTTTTTACCCAGAGCTGTTTGTGGTGTAAATGAAGGTTTGAAATTCTCAGCTTCTTTTGGTGACAAGAGTGCTCCTGTGCATTCTATATCTGGCATGTCAGTTGGTCAGTTCCTCCCCTAAAGCAAAGAAGAGTTTGCAAGGTGAGCTGTTTGGTTTCCTCAGAAATCCTCTTCCAGTTTGAGAGGATATTTTCAAGCAGTCATTTTTCCTTTCAGTTCTAAATCGTCTCTTCAGCATTTTTTGTCCAGCTCTAGTTGAATGGCATCTCTTTAGAGTACATGGCATCTTGCTCTACCACAGGACCCCAGGAGATGTTTCCAAGCCAACCACCTGCAAGATTTACCCATTATTCGTCCAAACATTTTCACTGCCACTTGCACAATTGTCACCTCACACCTTAACCAGTTATTTATGGTGTTGTTTCCCCTTTCTGCCTCCTCATAGGTGATCTGGTTGGATGTGATCTTCATGGCAGTGGCTGCTGAGCACTGACTTGGTCTCTCTCTCTCACTCAATGTTACCTTCTCTTGATTTGAGGGAAGCCCTTGTTGCTCTTCTCTATGATCAGGTGTTCATTGCCCTCATCTGGTCCCAACCCTTCATTAACAATTTGGGAATAAACATGGCAGAGTTCATTTACACTCTACAGGAATCAAAACTTTACCCTGTTCATAAAAAAACCACATCTATATAAATTAACATTCCTCAAACCAAAAATGAAAGTGATTCTGGTAAAAATAATGCTGAAATCATAGACTTTAAAAGTAGAAACATTGATGCCAAAAGTATTTAAGGCTGTAAAAGATTTACTTTTATTGTTTAAGGTTGAACCATCTGAACATCTTCAAGTTGCATGAATTTTCCACAAACATTAGTTTATATAATATTCTGCAATATTCATCATCTCAGAGAAGATTTAATCAACCCATTGGACCATTATTAAAATGTGAATTGTGTGCAATCCCCTCTCTCTTATTGTTCCAGTTCTTTTGTATTTCTTAAGCTGTACAAAATTTAATAAATCTTTGCAGGACTTAATAAAGAGCAGAAGATTTATACATGGACTGAGACATTCATTTAGTCTTCACAGCTACACTGAATTTATTTTCCTTGGATCCCTCATCACCTGCTGGTTACCATATTTATTGCATCCCCCCCATTGCTTCTCAAAGCACGTACACACAGGATGCTCTTGGAAGGGCCTCCATGCAGATGTTGTCTTCAGCAGGTAGATGGACCAGAACCATCTCATCAGCTGAGATATCTGCCCTGAGTGCTTGAGAGGCTGTAGGTTCAAGTCATCACTCTCCATTCTGTGGCAGCTCCTGGAAAACACAGTTACTTGCTCATTTTATTTCTTTTTTTTTTTTTTTTTTCCAGAAAGGGCCCTACTATTTCAAAGACTAACCAGAAAACTGTCTAAATTTTAGCAAGAAACAAGTTTTAATAACATTTACATAGCAAATAGAGTCTTTTCAATGATCCAGACTCAATTTGCCACACCTTAATTCCTTAACAATTCCAAGGTGCAGGTTTTCCTAGAAAGGAGAAGGTTTCTGTCTGAAACCTCTTCCAGCAGCATTGCCTCTTGCAGTGACTCCCAGGTGGACCATGAGACTGCCTGGGACCTCCCCTGGAAGCTAATAATTATATCCAGAGATTAAGAGGCATGAGATTGCTTGAGTTTATGGACTGGTGAGGATCTGAGAGATCCACTCTGTTTTTTCAATACCAATATCTCTCCTTGAACCAGAGGAATTCATAGACAAATGATGGGACTGTTCATGCCCCTTTTTCCAACCTGACTACAGGGCTAGACCAAAAAACCCCTTTGGAAGGGAACCAGAGGTCAGTCCCTGGTTGTGTGGGGTCAGTAACACTTAAAATGATTCAGTCATGGCACTAGAAAGTGTATTAATTTCTGGCTAGCCTACCTCTAATCATTAATGAAATAGAAAAGCACATTAAAACCCTTCTTGACTGAATCATTCCAGATCAGAATTCCCCCTGCTGCATCATCCTGCCTTCAGCCAGAGCCACAAGCAGGTAAGAACATAGCCCAGTGCAAATAAGCAGCAAGACCTGCTGGAAAACATCCTTTTTTTCTCATTCCCAGTGACTCAGCCTGTCTGCTGGGGTGAGGTTGGGCAGGATGCTGAAAGCGTTGAGGAACGTGGGGGGGCGACCAGACCCTAATACAATGCCAAAATTTTCATTAGCAGTCGTTGCTCCCTGGTGTTCAGGTCAGTGATGCTCTGCTCTGCTGGAAAAGCCCTTGAGGTCTGAATATGATCACTTTTATATGACTGGAAGAGATAATTCTAAAAAGAAACAACCTACCACACAAATTTAATCCCACTGGGACAGGTCATGTGTTTTGTAAAATTTTCTGGAAACCATTAAACAATTTACCTGTTTTATCCAGATGCCTGGCATTAAATATTTTCAGGAAAATTCTAATTTTTCCTATTTTTCTATACTGCTTCTCCACCAAAATGCTATTTAGTTATCTTTTAATCTATTTGTTTATTTATTTGTTTATCTTGCTGCCTGTCTGCAGAGATACGATCCCAGCTTCAGGAAGGGAAAGA
>NW_008587502.1:11261-31789 GCF_000691845.1 Merops nubicus
AATATGGCTTGTGGGTGTAAAAAAAAAAAAAAAAAAAAGGAGTTTTATTTGGAGAAATTGCAACTCTGCCAACACTGTGGAGCTACACATCTGTCTGAGCATTTATAAAGCTGTTCCCATACCTCAGAGAGAGATCACAACATGCCTCACTCACTGCAACGGAGAAATAAGTCCTGGAAAATGGTATTAGAGGAGCCCAGATGGAGATTGTCAAAATATAAATCTTTGTAAGTAACTGGTAAATATCCCAGGGAAAAAAAAAAAAAAAAAACAAACCAAAAAAAGGAACAAACAGCACATGTAGGGCACTGCTAATGAATACCATTATTCATAATGCTGTTAATGACTCAGGCACGGATACCTTGTGTAATTAAATTATAAGGCAGCCTAGTTTAAGCAGATGGAGCTTGTCAGTATGTTAATATGCTGCAAACTGCATTTTGTACTCGAAACAAGACTAATTGTTTTGTCAGGTTTTATATTGATATATATTTATATTCTAGCACTATTTTCTATCCTTTGGTGCAGCGTTTCAGATTTTATCTCCCCAAATAGCTACGTCCTGCCCACGTCAGCCTGAGAGCTGCTTAGAGGATATTTCTTGATTTATTTTGGTTTCAATGTCATCTCCTGAATCCTTGGTTGAGCCTCCACATCTGCATTCACCAGAACACAGGTAGGACCCTATGGGTTTGTTCCAAAGAGCTGCACCAGCTTCCAGTGCAGGATTCCCCCAGGGAATTACTCTGATGGTAGCAGAGACTGCAAAAGTAGCACAGACAAGACAAGTAAGCCACAGGAGATGGTAGGCACCAAACTGTGCTCATCTTTTTTTTTTTTTTCCAGCTAGATATAAGTGTATAAACACCCCCTCCACTGGGTGCTGTCCCTCAGTGCCTGGGTTTTGCTTCCAGCACTTATACAGGGCTGGCTGTGAGTTGAGGGTGAGAACCTGTGTGTCCCTTCTCCATGGATGCCAAAGGGCAGGGCAGTGACTTCCCTTCCAGAGAGAAAAATCACTGCCTGGCTAAGCACACAGATCAGCAACAGCAGCCACTGTTGGATGCAAAAAGGGAAAGAATAGGGTTTTTTTGGTAAAAATGTGTCCTTTTAGATGGAAATAAAGGGGCACTCGAGGTGCTTTATGTGGTCAGACCTCCTCTGACCTCCTGTGCATTATAGACCTTGACATTTCACCCAGTTCCCTCTACAGAGAGCCCAGAATGTGCCATTTTTGGTCTCCTGAGACTGAAGAGGGCAGGCTGGGGTGTACCTGCATTGAAGCCTCTGGAGGAGATGTGGTTAACTGAGATACAAGGAGATCTAGGACCTGTGCTTAAAAAAGGCAAACCCCACTTTGGACACAACTTGGGGGGGGGCTACAAGGAAGCTGGAGAGAGACTTTTTCCTGTTGTGATGGGGCAAGAGGTGATGGCTTTAAACCAAAGGAGTGCAGATTTAGATTAGAGGTAAGGAAGAAATTCCTTCACTGTGACAGTGGTGAGACACTGGAACAAGTTTCCCAGAGAGATGGTTGATGCCCCATCCTTGGATGTGTTCAAGGTCAGGTTGGACAGGGCTCTGAGCACCCTGCTCTAGATGAAGATGTCCATATGCCATGGCAGGGGGGTTGGAACTAGATGATCTTTAGGGTCCCTTCCAACCCAAACCACGCTGTGATTCTATGATTCTATACCAGACACCAGGGAAATCCTTACTGGGAACATCACTTTGACCTTGTGTCTCTGGCCAGCCATCTAGGAGCACCCCACACTGCTGGTTCTGTGTCTGAAAAAGGGAGAAATGTAGAAATAATCCTCAGCTTGTTCCTTTAAGACTCGCCTGTGCTGTGAAAATGTTTAACTGTCCTTTGCTGACTCCTGCCTTACCCATGCCAAACTGGAAAATGGAAATACCAGATGAACAGCTCTTCCCTTTCTACATCTCCACCTCAGGGGTTCCAGTCTCTACGTAGCCACACACAAATCCTGGCCGGGAGGGTTTTTTTTTTCCCCCTATATATTTCTAATGACTGTTTATTATCTTTAATCCTAGTAGGGACTTGCAGCTCATTGCTAACTTAGCTTCCCAACCAGTCCCTTCCCTTTTCAAGCTTTTCATTTATTTCTGTTGCCACGATACCATCCATAGCCCTTGATATTCTTCTGACTGGGATGGGTTCTCAGCCAGTTTGGGAACCATGAACAGATAACAGTGTACTTTTAAAAACTGCTGTCTTTGTATCCTCAGTTCAAATACACCCCCCCAGGCCATGCTGCCAGCAGCTCCCTAAGCTTTGGACCCTTGTTTTTGAGAGATATCAGTCTGTGTGGTCTGAGTTTGGGTCAAAAATCACAGGGGTTCCCATCACCCACCACCTCACTGGCACTGTTCCCCTTGAAATCCTGACTCAGAGTTGTTATGAGGAGGTTGTTTCTGAATTCTGAATGTTGTCTTGTCTTTTTGCTGTGTTGCTGTGAGACATATTTGCCAAGGTGTCTCTCTGATGCTGCCTCACATGACATTTTCAGAAGCTGAGAAGTGGGGTTTAATGTGAAGCCTCCATATGGTGACCACGATGGATGTTTTCTTGTCAAATTTAGAGGATATTTCAAATGAATTCCCACAGGATTTAGTCTTGAGTTCTGTTCTGTTCAATATTTTCTTAATAGCTTGCGTGATGGAATAAATAATGTGCCCCTACAATTTGTGGGTGGCAGGATCGTGAGAGCTTTGAGATGAGGATCACCCAGCACCAGATGGGGTGCCCAGGGTGGTCACCAGCATTGCCAGGTTGACAGTGCACTTTTTCCAGGTATTTTACTAGTTTTTCAGGATTCTGCACTTGTTCTGGGGTGAAATGCCAAAGCATTGGAGGTGACTACTGTCCTAGGCACGTGCCCACACTCCCTGCCACTCATAACTATCCAGCCTTGGGGTACTAGTCTTGAAGAAATGTTGTATGACCCTATACAAGACCTGGGACACGTTTAGAAGCCACAGCAACAACATTGGTTTGGGCATCCTAGGGATGGTAAAAGTTTTCAAGAGCTGAGTTTCCTCCCCTGTTTTGCCCAAAGACCAAGTGAGATCACTAACCAATGGCCATGTCATCTACACCTACCAGCTTAGCTTTTGGGCTAGTGCTACAATGACATCCTAGGCTGACAAACTTCACCACAGGGAACATCTGGAACTCATAAGGGTTTGTAGAACACCACGATACCAACAAACCAGCCAACACTGTGAGCATGGTCAGTTGGACTGCTATAAAAAGTGTGTGCAACAGAATTGTTTTAACACATTTTGATCAGGTTTTGTCATTACCTCAACCCTTTGTTGGGCACCAGTCTGCAGACTTTGGTCCCATAAGGGAGCCCCAGGTCTGCTGGGAGTTTTCTCTCTGTGAAGCTCCAGGTCCCTGCCCTCTGAGCCTCCTTCCCCCTCCTCCCAAAACCCAGGTTGCCAACCCTTCAGTGCTTTTTTCACTTGCTCAGACCCCAGACTGCTAAGACATATCTGGAAGCTGTGCATATATTGGACCAGTTCCCTGATTTTTAACTTTTTTTTCTTTTTTTTTTTTTAACTTCTACATCTCTTAGTTAAATCATCCATTTACATAAAAAAACTCTTAGGGTCCAAGGCATAATCACCTCCCTGTACTGAACAAGTCAGAGCCTGCACTTAGATTATTACACAGCTCTTCCCCATTAAATGATGCTCACAGTTCTGAAAGATGAAAGAAGCAGCAGTGCTAAGGAGCACGTGGTGCTGCAGGAGGGCAGCAGCCTCACAGGAGCCTTTACAAGCTCCACAAGGTCATCTACAATTCCCCCTGCCTAATTAAGCTGCTCTCAGTGCTAAGAGCTGAAAAGCCATCCAGAGGAGTTTGTGTCTCACCTTGAAGTAGAATATTAGCTGGATGAGGGCAAAAGCAAATAACAGGGAAGGAAAACTTCCTCGGGTCTGAATCAGGACATGATCTAGCAAAAAGCTAATTAGAATGATTGCTTTTTTTTTGTGCTAAGTAGCAGATTTCATGTGGGGAAAATACACCCTGCCATGTCAACTTTGGGGCCTGGCAAAGCCAGAGGAGCTCCTGCCCTGTCCAGCTCTGAAGGAAAAGGACTGAGAGGAAGCTGGCACAGCTCTTGCTGCTTCTCGTTGCAGCCCAGGAGCTGCCTGGAGCTACAGTCCAATACTGGGGCAAAGCAACAGGATCCAAGCTTGTAATGTTCCTTCTGTGCACACACAAAATACCATTTCCATCACTGCATCCTTCTTGCTTTAAATCATAGAATCCTAGAATGGGTTTGGGTGGGAAGGGACCTTCCAAGGTCATCTAGACCAACCCCCTGCCCTGAGCAGGGACATCTGCAGCTAGAGCAGGGTGCTCAGAGCCCCGGTGAACCTCACCTGGGATGGTTCCAGGGATGGGGCAGCGACCACCTCTCTAGGCACCCTCACTATCAAAAATTTCTTCCTTCTAAATCTCCCCTTTTTGAGTTTCAAACCATCCCCCCTTGTCCTCTTCCAACAGGCCCTGCTCAAAAGTCTGCCCCCATCCTTCTTGTAGGTCCTCTTGAAGTCCTGGCAGCCCCCAGCAGGTCTCCCCAGCTGGATCCTTCTCCTCTCAGGCTGCCCCAGCCCAACTCTCTCCTGCTGGGCTCCCAGCAGAGGGGCTCCAGCCCTCAAACACATAGTCATACTTTGGAAAAATGTATAGGGAACTCCAAAACAATAGGAATATTCAAATTAAGTTGAATGCTGAGGAGACCTGGCTGTGTTTTTGATCCACTACAAGCCCCTAAAGCTCAATTCCATACTTATGCTCTGCTCACAGCAGCTACAAAGAATAATTTTCCTTGACTGAATGCTTTTTTAGTTTTTTTTTCAGGTGTTTCATTTCAGTTGAATGAAAAAGGATTTCTCTAGCCCTGAAATTGTCTCTGGGAATTTTACCCTCCTCTTAATAAAAAGGATGATCTTATTGAGATATTTACTTTCAGATCATTGAGAACTGAAATAGAAAATTGTATTTTTTCAGCCTGGCTGAGATTGCTGCAGCACTTCCACTACACAGGGTCCCCAGAGCCACACCAAATTTCCAGATATGGGATTTTTTTCCCCCCACTTTCCTTCCAGGAGGGCTCACATTTCTCTGCAGGCAGGGGCTGGATTGGTATTCAGAGCTTGTCTTCATGGCAGCCAGCAGACTGCTTCCCACCCAGGTGACCTCAAGAAATGTATCCACTCAAGTGCAATTAAAATGAACTGAGTAATTCCACTCTAAATTAAGACAATCAGACCATCTCAGTAAAAGGCATTGGGACATTCAGTGTGAAAATGCCAGAGATTTGTTAGTTTTCTTTGTTTCACACAATGCAGAAGATGAAATGTCTCTCTGCCTTAAAAACCAAGTGACTTTGTCCACACTCTTTATCTTTCCCTTCTTAATACGAGTCACTGACCCAGGAAAGGGAAGAGGTAGTAGAAAAACCCAAATCCAACAGTCCGTTGAAGTTAGTGCCTGTTGTAACTTACAGAATTATTCATTTTAAGCTGAGAATAATAAATCAAAGAACAGAGATTAAAAAATGCCTAGTAAGTAATTATGAACCAAATTCAGACCAATCTGCTCTCCACAGTTTTACCTGTGCTGTCTACCTGTCTTACCTGTGCAGCATTTCTTTAGGCAGCTACAAAAGAGTTCCAAAAATAAACCTCCTTTGTTGTTCTCTTTCCAAGGATGAGATTAATTCAGTTCTCTTTGTGAAGTAACAATCGGTGGCAGGACTTCAGGAGCTTCCATCTGCAGCTCTTCACTGCAGCCCCACACTCTCCTCTGGCATAATGGGTTCAAACTGGAAGATGGGAGATTTAAATGGGATGTTAGGAAGAAGTTCTTCACTCTGAGGGTGGTAAGACCCTGGCACAGGTTGCCCAGGGATGCTCCATCACTGGAGGTGTTCAAGACCAGGTTGGATGGGGCTTTGAGCTTCCAGGTCTACTAGAAGGTGCTAGTGGTGGGGGAGTTGGAACCAGCTGATCTTTAAGGTCCCTTCCAACACAAACCATTCTAGGGCTGCTGTTCCAAACATCTGGTGTCACACCACACCCTGATGCAATGCACAGATCCAGAGCTCCTGACCTGAGATTGTGTGAGATAAACCCAAACTAGATGATGTTGACCTGTTAGGTTTCCATCTTTGTGTGACTGCATTCTTGGCAGGGTGGAATGTCCTTTGCACAAACGTGCAAGAAAAACTTTCCTGTGAGGGAACTGGCTTCCCAGGGAGGTTGTGGAGTCTCTTTCTCTGGAGAGATTTCAAACCCATCTGGACACCATCCTGGGTAACCTGCTTTAACAGAGGTAGTTGGATGAGATCATAGAATCATAGAATCCTTTAGGTTGGAAGGGACCTTTAAGATCATCAAGTCCAACCATTGAGCCATTAGGGCTCTAAAGTCCTCTGCTAAAACAGATCAGAATCTGTCAGGGTTGGAAAGGAACCCAAGGATCCTCCAGTTCCAAGCCCCCTGCCATGAGCAGGAACACCTCCCACTAGATCAGGCTGTCCCCATCCTCTGGCTGCTTGTGTTTCAGGTGAAGCAACTTTATGCAAGGAGATAACTGGGATTTGATGAGGGAGATGGACACCAGCCAGGGCAGGAGGCCAAAAGCTTACCTGCCATGAACCTTCAATTAGCTTGGCACTCAGCAACATGTTGTAGCCTTGCCCAGGATGTGCCAGGACACTGCCTTGGTTCCATGCCCTCAGCCCAAGCCCATCATCCTGTGGAGCTGGCAGGGAGCCCTCTGCCACCTCTCGGTGCCTCCTCGGCTGTAAATTGCTGGGGTTGGCTCCCATGTGCTGCATCTGCCCTGAGAAATGAACTTTCCAATAAAGAAGAAATGCAGTCCTATAAATCTGTGGAGGAAGGGGTGAGGAATTCACTCTGCACGTGCCTTGGCTGCAGAACGAGCGAGTCAGCCACGAAGCTTTTCTTCTCAGGATAGAGCACTCAAAAGGGGGAAAAAAAACAGATGTGCAGAGCACGAGAAGCCTGCAAAGGCACCAGTGATGCTTTTTCATCTGGTGCTGAGGAATGGGTCAGTCACAAAACCTGCCCTCCCTGTGCCACAGCCATGGTCTCCAGGAGGTCCATCTCCAGAGCTTCCCCCAGCAGAACATGCCGTGCTCTGAGGGGCTGCCTCCTGCCATCTTGGTCAGAGAGGAGGAAACTGCCTTTATTTCTCCACTGTTGTATTTCCCTCATTATATTTATCATTTCTGACTGTGCTGGTTCATTACAAATGCATATGGTGCCTTGAAGTTGATTTTCTCAGCAATCCATCATTGCTGGAACTGCTTTGCTTTGCTCCTCTGACTTTCAGCCCAAAGCTTGGCCCATCTAAAATGTTTCTCTTACAGTTTCTCAGCCAGGCCAGTGTTCTGACTGCCAGAGCATCCCCAAGTGCCTTGGCATGGTGCAGGGGAGAAGAGTTCCCCCCCTCCCCAACTCATCATTCAGCACTGAAAAGGTGCATTTATACCTTTGCAGAAGTCCTATTTTCTGCCTGTATTATTCCAGAGCAGCATCTCCAGGAGAAAAACCTTCTTTTTAGTTGGTCAGTCAAGAATTACAGCTTCTTACCTTAGCTGAGTGCTCTTTTTGTAGTTCTCTAGGTTTATTCCTTCCTATTGAGGATGGATAGAGCAGCCATTCAGCAAGCAAAACACTTGCCATAGGAAACCAATGTTGCCCTGAATGCCTTGAGTGTTCTGCATTCATCCCCAGTAAGACCTTCCTCTGCAAGTGGATATCTCCCCTGGGCTGGCCACACAGCAGCCAGAAGGTTGAAAGTAGTTTTCAGGGGAAATTTAGCCCTTTGTGGCCAAAACTGCCTGCAAATGGCTCATCTGGTAGTGAATAGTGTCTGATATCCATCAGTCTGGTTTGGGGCTTTAAAGTGGGACTAGATGCATTGTGTTACTCAGAACAAAGACTGGATGAAAATAATTCAGGGATTTGGTTCCATCTTTGTACTAAAGGAGGTTGGAGCCAAGTGGGGGTTTGGCTCTTCTCCCAAGGAACAAGGAATAAGGCAAGAGGAATCAGCTTCAAGTTGCCCCAGGGGAGGTTGAGGTTGGACATAAGACAATTTCTTGCCCATGAGGGTTGTCCAGGGCTGTGCCAGGCTGCCAGTCACAAAGACTTCCAAGCTCCTGATCCCTGTCCCTCTGTTCTCTGGAGGCTTCAGCTGGACTGAAGGCTCTGCTCAGCTTCTGGCCCACGTTAAGATGCTTTAGCTGACCCTGGGAGCAGAGTTTGTCCTGCAAGTGTGTTTCAGTTTTAATTCTGTTGGGTGAAAATATCAATTTCTTGGAAAATAACAATAACCATAACAATAAAAGCACTTAAAAAAAGTTAGTGCCTAAATTATGAAAGTCATCCTCAGAGCAACTTGGTTGGGTTTGGAGAGTAGAGTCTAGTGAATGTCATTTTCTTTAATGAGCTCAATTTTTACCCTAAACTATACAACAAGAAAATAGTTTCAAGGAGATAGAAATAATTTTAAAAAGAGTCTTTTTGTCTGACGACTGTGTGAATTCCTTTTAGGTTTGATTCAGCTAAGGTTGAACCAGAAAGTTTAGTCCCTGAAGCAACCTGGTCTAGTGGGAGATGATCTTTAAGGTCCCTTCCAACCAAAACTATTCTGTGAAATCAGAATTACCAAATCTAACGAGAGCTACACAAGTGATGGACTTTGTGCCAACTAGGCTTTAATTTCAAATTACAACTCTGCCTCTTCTCCCAAAATCTGTCTGGGTTTGCCCACAGGTCTCCTGCCCACCACCATCAGCAGGTTTCCTTCCAACCCTCAGACATGTGGGAATTACTACAAAGTAAAAATAAGCTGGGGCTTGTTCTCCTCCACCTGCAGCTTTGGAGATGAAAACACAAAGGAAAGCCATTCCGAGTGACAGAACACCTTTTAATTAAAAAAAAAAAAACAAATAAAAATGTTGGTTTTATGGAAGCCTAGAGCATCAGCTGACTTGGGACCCAGCAGAGGAACATGTTTTAGACTCACTAACATCTCCTGTATGACACAACACAGTTAAATACCTCAGAGGTCCATCAGGAAGCTGAAATTCTCCAATCAATTAAATTAAAACAAGCTAATTCAAGGCAGAAGCATATATCAGGCCTGTTTTATGTATGTTTCCATGATTTAGCCCTTTTTTTTATATACTTTAGCTAAATTGTTACATATTTCTAAGCTCTATTTTCTTTACTTTCATGATTTCTTTTCCCCCCACAGCCTCACTGAGATTTTCCCCACAACTACAAGGGATTAATTTTGGTATTCCCTCAACCTTTTGTAGCTTACCAGGTTTCAGTATTTCTTCTGGATGTTTGAAACAAGACCGTGGGGACAGAGAAATGCCTTTGGTGAGGTACAGGGGTTCATCTACAGCTGCAGCAAGATGTCTGCCTCGCTCCAAGTCCCATTAGCAACTCTGCTCCAATGAGCAGCAGCTTTCCATGGTCAGCTCTGACCTCCCCAAGTTTTAACAAATTCAGGGAAAAAAAAAATACACATATTTTTTCCACTGCAACAGAGCTAATCCTGTGGAAAGGCCTGGGAGGGTCCATCTTTGTTGAGTCTTCTTCAAGGAACCTCTTCAAGGTGGTAACAGACTGGGAGCAACCTCTAAGCAAGGACCCTGTGAGTCCTTTTAGAGCCTTTGGTGTCCCTACCCAGCAGGTCTTGGTGTCATTTCCCATCGCTTTTGCTGCCCCTAGCAGCCCTGCCTGAGGGTCAGCCAGCCCTACAGGCATGTCCATCTGTCCTTGCATGCATGGAAACATGTCCATCTGTCCTGACTTCAAACATGAGGTGGAAAAGAGCTTTTCCTGAGAGGCAGCCTTGCTGCAACAACGAGACAGATCTGGCCAACTGCTCAGGGCTTGCCTGCCAGGAAGGATATCAGGGGCCAATTAAAAGTAAAACATTTTGAAGTGGACAAGAAAGACATGGACCTGTTGGAGGAGGTCCAGAAGAGGCCACAAAAATGATCCAGGGGCTGGAAACCCTCTGCTGGGAGCCCAGGCTGAGAGAGTTGGGGTTGTTCAGCCCAGAGAGGAGAAGGCTCCAGGGAGACCTTCTGGTGGCCTTCCAGGACTTCAAGGGAGAGACTTTTGAGCTGGGCCTGTTAGAACAGGACAAGGGATGAAGGGAGTGCATCCCTGGCTAAATCAATGCTGTAAAACATGCGACGTATTTCCAGCCTTGACTTAGTCCAAAATGACCTCCTCAGCCTCCAAAATGACCTCCTCAGCCTCCAAAATCACCTCCTCAGCCTGGCGAGCCACAGCCACTCCCCAGACTTGGACAGCTCAGGGCTACCAGGAGCTAAGTGAGGCCAATTAATCTCTGAGCTGTAGGAAGGCTGCAGAAGAGCCCTGTTAGCACTGGAGCTAACTCAAAAGGATCAATAACACTTATTTGGAAGTGTTTAGAGTACATTATTTGCATTTGTGAAGGTAATGAAAAAACTATTGAATTTTAATTAGCGTTTTCCGCCCTTCTGGGAGAACTCTGATTCAATCCACAGATGCTTTGAGTGTATTTCAAGACAACAGTGTGGGCAAAATTCAAGATCATTTCTGATGGTTTTTTATTCATAATCTGATGGAATTATTTCCATAAACTACCCGCTGCCACAAGTTATTACAGAAGCATCATAACGAGTCCATTGTGCTATAAATTGTTTTGTCATTTTTAAATTTCTGGTAACTGCTGAGAAGAAGAATTAAATAAATAAAATGATGTTTTTCTCTTTTATGAAACCAAGCTTCAGCTGTGAAAATTATTTTTTTTTATACTGCACATAATAACGTTTAGATAAATAGATCATCTTTTTCTTCACTACATGCTCTGGAATAATTGTGCTCAATGTCCGTGTAAATGTTTTAGATTATAGAAAAATACACAATGGGAAATAAATAATAAGTCCTGTAAGTCACAATGGTCACTTAATATGGGATTGCTGTTCATCTGATGAGGACAAGTGTACCTTGAACAGGCTTGGCAGGTGAGAAAGGGAGATGGAATGGTACACAGATGTTTTCAAATAGATCTTAAGTAAAAGCAGCAATTTTCACAGAAAATGTGAAATGTTTCAATTGCAATGAATGTTATTAATGTGTAGAGTTGAGACAACAGATTCCATCTGTTAATGTCCCTCTTTCAATCCATTTAGATCTTCAACTCTTCTTGTCTCTCCACTCCAAGTGCCTTTTGATTTTTATTTCAAATCCATATTTCAGAAGTAGGAACAAATAAGAAAACTTTTATATTAATCATAATTATTTCAACAATGAGAGGAAGGCAAAGATTTGGGCTCATAAAGAATGGATCTCAGCTTCTGGCAGGAAGGGCATGACGCAGGTGAACCTTCAGACTAGCAACCCCCTGTGCCTAGCATAGAAGGTATTCAAGAAGAGCTT
Organism: Merops nubicus; assembly: GCF_000691845.1. NCBI lineage: Eukaryota > Metazoa > Chordata > Aves > Coraciiformes > Meropidae > Merops > Merops nubicus. The sequence goes on from NW_008587502.1 coordinate 22,785, forward strand.
CAACAAAGCTGGTGTGGTCTTTATCTGGTCCTTAATTTAGGAGACCCAGCCCCTTTCAGTCCAGCCTGGATGGTTATCTTGAAGTTGTCAAGAATAACTGGTGCTCTGTACATGTGTGTGGCTCTTCAGGACGAGCAGATACATTCCTATATAGGAGGCTAAACAAGAGTCATAGAATTACAGAATGGTTTGGGTTGGAAGGGACCTTCAAGATCATAAAGTTCCAACCCTCCTACCATGGGCAGGGAGACCTCCTGCTAGACAGGTTGCTCAAAACCCCATCCGACTAGTCTTCAACACATCCAGTGGTGGAGCATCCACAGCTTCCGTGGGCAACCTGTGCCAGTGGCAAACCAAAGAAGCTAAACCCAGATCCTGTGAGCCTCACAGAAACCACACTGGGGAGGGATGTTCTCACGCTCACCCTGGGTTCTTCTGAAACATGGTACCTAAAGGAACAGCAGGATCAGAAGACATAAACTGTGCAAAGGGATAAGTGTCATTAGAGTACTCCTTTTTCTTCTATGTCCTCCACAAAGGGTGTCTGAATGGCCCACACCCTTACACCACATGCTGTTTGGTCCCAAAGACGAGAGTGAATGGTTTGTGGCATTCATAGGGTGAAGTTCAGAACTGCAGAACAGAGGTTGGCATGTCTGGAATCATAGAATCATAGAATCCTTGAGGTTGGAAGAGACCTCCAAGATCATCAGGTCCAACCATCAAGTCAACACTACGAAGTCCTCTGCAAAAATAGAATCTGTCAGGGCTGGAAGGGACCACAAGGATCCCCCAGTTCCAACCCCTCTGCCATGAGCAGGGACACCTCCCACTAGATCAGGCTGCCCAGAGCCTCCTCCAGCCTGGCCTTAAAGACCCCCAGGGATGGGGCCTCAATGCCTAAGAAGAAAATTAAAACCAGTCTCTGTGTTGCCCAGCTTCAATTGGGTTGACTGTTGGATTTGATGATCTTAAAGGTCTCTTTCAACCAAAACAATGCATTGATTCTATGTTTCTGTCTTGAATGTCTCATGCATACATCATAACTGCACCTATAACACCATCCAGCACCAAATTAAACCGTGAGGACTTAGGTACATGGTAAAAAATAGTTTGAAGTAAATCTCTCTAGCTCTACACACTTGGAAGATGATTTTGAATCATCTCTGCTACCCACTAAGAACGGCTGGCTCGGGTTTTTAATCCCTCCATTGAAATTCTGCCCCAGCTCCAGGCCCCTGGTTGCAACCATCCCATTCATCAGGTCTCTCACGCTGCTGCAATTAAATCCTGCCGTGCTCCAAGGCGCTGCAGCATCCGCCCTGGAGAAGAATCCCAATTTGCTAAACAGGCCTGTAAATAAGCTGCCGTGGAGAAATTGGCCATCAGTGTGATAGAGAGGAGTGAAGTAAAACGTTTACAGCTCGTTTTGATGTGCTGGGAAGCTGCTGAGACATTGCTGAGAGCAGGAAAAAAAAAGTTTTTTTGCGCCCTGTGCTTATCTGGCAGTTTTGTACCTATTTTATATTAGCTATTTTCAGGCAAATGTTCTATGTCTGACTGATACTTCTCCCTTGGAAAGCTACTTTTAAAATAATCTTGACCTAGATTTTTGGAATGAAAAGCAGCAGACAGTGCCAGAAAATGTGTTGTTAGTGCTGTTTCATCTCCATTCCTTAAACACAGTTCCTTTGAAAGATGGGGATTTAATCCATGGCAGAAGAGTGATGGGCAAGCACTTAGACTTCAGCCTTGTGTGAGTTTCAAGCTGAGTGCTCAGCTGAATCGTGTTTCTGTTAGTGGAAGAGATGGCTCTGCTTTTGTGGGGGTTATTTCTGGTTGCATCATGGCTTGTTTTTGTCGTCCTTCTGGATGCAGGAGCGATGCAAGGACAACTTTTGGTGTCTTGGCCATCATCCAGGAGACCAGGGCAGCACTCCCTGCCCATCTCACTCCCTCTAAAGCTGATCCCAGAGCCACAGTAGTGGAAGAGGATAATCTCCTTATTCCAGTTCACTGGCCAGGAGGACCTTTGTGCTAGGGATCAGCAGTAGCTACCACATTTTGGCACCCTACAGACTCTACAAGTGCAGTTTGGTACCTTATGACAAAATAGGAGTCACTGGCAGAACTCCTTTCCCATCTCCCCAGAGGGGTCTGTAGGCTGCACAAATCACTTACATCAACTAAATATTCCACTGCATCTTCCTAACCCTTTTTTTTTTTTTTTTTCTTTATAGTAACACGTCCAAGAATAAAGAATGAGTACTTAGGAGCCAAAATCTTTTACCTTTTACTAGGTGAATCTTGCCTCAAGCCCAGGTTCTCACAGGCATGTACCAAAAACTACCACAGCTCTGATGTGGGCAATGGCAAACAGGGCAAAAAAAAAAAAACTAAATACAAAGAAAAAAAGTCTTGCTCCTGAGCTGAAATCATCTGGTGACTCTCCTTTTAAATGCTGAGTTCAGCTAAACTCAGGCTCCTGAAAGCAGGGAAGTGTGCAATAAATAATTAAATTACGATTTCATTGTCAAAAGGAGTTTCCCAAAATAGAAAGGTTTTTCAGAAAGGATTAGCCCCATTCACAGCAGGTGGGTCCTTCAGAGCCTGTTAAAAATGCTGATTTGGAAATAGCTTGAACTGCTCGTTGCTGGCAGGGAGAGTGTCCTGGGGCAGAGGGGATCCCTCAGCTGCAGTCTTCCCCAGCATCTGCCATGGCTCACCTGCAGGCAGCATGCCAGGGTGGAGGATCTTTAGGATTTGTTGGTTTTTTTTTTTTAATGTAAAAAGAGGTTGATACCCATTGTGAGGTGTTCCTCTGCTTCCCTGTAGGGGTGGGGAGGAGATTTTACCCCTTCCTGTTCCATCCTGCCACCACCATGGAGCAGGGAGGTTTCCATGGGGGGAGTGATGGAGAAGTGCATGGAAGCTAAAGCTGTGCCATGGCTCTTCAAAGAGGCACTCTCCAGAGCTGGAGGTTGACTTTCTTCAGGGTCACAAGGTCCCACAGAACCAGCTTGTTTCTGTGGTGGCCTCATTGGCTTTGTCACTCCCCGGGCAGTGGTGCCTGGAGCAGGGCTGGGTGTGACATGGGTGCCCCAGGCCCCCAATCCCTTCGGGAGGCTGGGGGCTTGCAGGGCTCACCCTGTGTCTCAGCAGTGGTCACTCAATCTACTGAATACTGACAGAATTTCCTCATCCCTTTATATCTGTCAGGATGCATTCCTCTGGAAAAAAAGAGGGGGAAAAATCCAATATCTGAGTATTTCCATCAACTCTCTGTGCTCATCTTGAAGTCATCTGTGGCCCCATACATATGACTATGGACTGTAACAGTTAGAAAGGAAGGGGGGATTGAATTATCCTGTTTTTTTGGTGTCCTGGTAGTGGATTAGCCTGGTTCTGTTTGAACGTGAATCTTCTTGTCTGCACATTCTCCTCTGAACACCTCCAGCACATGGAGAGCGTGCCCAGAAAGAACCAGCAGATGAAATATTGTCCTCTTCTAGTGCCCTTTGCCTGGCAGAGCTCAATGCTGTGGGAGCTAAAGGGCCCTGCTAAGGCCATGATACCCCAGGAATTAAATGCTGACACGCTGTTTCTTCAAGAATTCCAGTTGTTGTGATTTTGGTATGATCTGAAACCTGATTGAGGCAGCTCAGCACCCTGGGAATGCTCTTCTGTGGCCTTGCTTGAGCTCTGGAGAGTAAATACAGCTGCATGAATCGCAATGGAGCTCTGTCAGGAGGGCTGATTGCAGACTCCTGGTTAACCTCTTCAGTTCCCCTCCTCCTTCACCTCTTCCACTGCAGCACAATATTCAAGAGGAACGTTCAAAGTTCTCCTTTCCAGATGAAAAATACACTGTGCTCTCTCCCAGTGAGCCTTGCACCAACCCTTCAGCTTGCTGGTTATTTTAGGCAGGTTCCCAGTGTCTGGCCTGGTGTAAGATGCTCCCTGGAAAGCGTTTCATTTCCCTGCAGGAGCCTGAAGCTCAGCAAAAGCCATGTCCTGAATAAAGCACTTATCCAATGGAGTTGCTGCATATTGTTGTTTTTCCTCTCAGCAGGTTGTTTTATGTGGTGAGGTGTCATGAAGGACAGCATAGAATTCAGCTCAGATGGGAATGATGGAGCTCAGAAGAAGCTTACACTGTATTTTGGGGAAGTTCTGTCACCTTGCCAGGACCAGAGACCTACCAAATATCAGCAGAGTACTGTGAGCCAAGATTGAGGTCCTCTGAGCACTGCAGATCCAGGATTGGATCCTCTCCTTGGTCACCCAAATACCAATGGCAGGAGGACCTCCTGGGCCTGGGATCACTGGGAAATGTTCACTAGTTCATTTGTGGTTCCTGCTAGATACTTTTCAGGCACCCTTCCTCCTAGACCCACACATTTTAGGTGCTTAGTGCTGGTGATATGAATTCCCGAGACACCCCTGACCCGTTCTACTGGCAGAAGGACATAGCTTGGGAAGGGGGACTCGCTTCCCAAGATAAGACATGCAAGGAATGTGTAAAAGTTAAAAAAAAAAGGAGCTGAAAAAAAACAGTAAAATGTTATTGCAGAGGTCTCCTGTGTTGCTGCAGGAGCTCAGTGTCAGGACCCTGGAGATGGTAACAGGGGGGACAAAATTGGGGCCACAAGTGAAGAGGCTCAAGAGCCACCGGAGTAATGTGTCTAGTGTGTATTTTTTGCATTAGCTTCTGAGTGTATTAAAACATTAATTCCTAGCTCTGCCTGAAAGCTCTTGTGCCAAACCCCCCAAAGGATCTGTGGGTTAAAATCACCCATGTCTCCATCCCCTTCTCATGCAAATTCAGTTCCTAATTAAAATCACTTGTATGAAATCTTGTGTCTTTTCTTCTACTTGCTGCTGCCTGAATTCTCTCTTTACTGAGCACCACCCGGGATAAACCAGCCAGAGGATGCTGTGTCTGTGGCCAGGTCACCAGGCTCTCATTAGCCACCACCCAGCACCCCAGCTCCCCTCTGCTGGCACTGGAGCACGTTGCCAACAGTCAGGGGAACCAGCTCCAGAGCTCAGTTTAGGAGGGAGCCATAAAGTCTGTGGCCTCCACCACCTTGAATGAAAATGAGCTGGAGAGGTGGGAAGGGAATAAAGCTCTCCTCCAATTTGTGGATCCTGGTTCCAGATGCCACTTCAGGGATGCAGAGTGTGATGCTGCTTAGCAACATTTCAGCTGTGGTCCTTTGTGGATATATTCACTGTGATCTTCAACAATGGTGCTGCTGTGATAGAGCAACAGAACACGTGTTATTTTTACAGCTATTTTCTTCTTCTGATCATCTTCCTAAAGTGTTGTGGGTTTTTTTTTTTTTTTGGTATGCCTAAAATAGATTTCTCTGCTGTGCTTTGTGATCAACTTGAAAGATGGAAACAAATGCTTTATTTTCTTTTTCCCCATCACTGCAAGGTTGTGAGCAGGGAGAGGTTTCACGTTGGCAGCATCCAACAGTTCTGCTTGCACAGACAACACTATTGTTGACCTGGCCTCAGCTCCTTCATCTCTTCTCCAGAGCCAGAAGATGCTCCCCACAGGTGCTCAAAAAACTGGGCTGGCAAGGCTCCATTTTTCTGTGGAGCATCATCTGGAAGTTCCGACCTCTGCCCTGCACTGCTTACAGACTTTGAATTGCTGCTTTGCTGCAGGGGTTTCACCAGGCTCTTGTTGGGAGGGGTTGGTGTGTATGGGGAAGTTCTGTATTTAAGCTCTAAATCCGCAGAAAGGCTCCACCTCAGGGGCTGGGTTCAGATTTTGCCAGCTGAGTACAAGCAAGGCACTGAGGGGCTGGAGCGTGGCCAGAGAAGGGCAATGAAGCTGGGGAAGGGTCTAGAGCCCAAGTGTGGGGAGGAGCAGCTGAGGGAGCTGGGGGTGCTGAGCCTGGAGCAAAGGAGGCTCAGGGGAGACCTTCTGGCTCTGCACAGCTCCTGACAGGAGCCTGGAGCCTGGGGAGGTCAGACTCTGCTCCCAAGGAACAAGGGATAGGGCAAGAGGAACCGGCCTCAGGTTGTGCCTGGGGAGGTTGAGGTTGGATTTTAGGAAAAATTCCTTTAGTGAAAGGGTTGTGAAGGCCTGGCCCAGGCTGCCCAGAGAACTCATCTGGCTATCCAGACTCACCATCCCTCTAGGGGTTTCCAAGCTGTGGAGATGTGGTGCTGAGGGACACGGGGCAGTGAGGACCTGGTAGAGTGAGGTTGATGGTTGGACTTGATGATCTTAAAGGTCTTTGCCAACCAGAACGATTCTTTGATTCAGCAGAACTGAAACACAAGATTTTGTTACCAAATTCAAGCCATGCTTCTGTGATGTGTCACCATTGTGAGCTCATCCAGTGTGACATCTGCCATTCCTTACTGCCCTTACCTTGCTTCCTGGAGCCACTTGTTCCATTGCAAAATGCTTATTCTGAAGTAGTTTGGGGGAAAAAAACCCTGTGTTTGTGCTACAGGAAAATTGTCTTTCTTTACCCAAGAGCACAACTGTTTAGGCAGTAGTAGAGATAGATTATTGCTCTAATTGTCCAAAAGCCACATTGTACCAATGGGTGGGAAATTCAATATCCTCAGCTCTTGTTACTGACGCTGCATTCTGTCCTCTGCACTGTGGGAAGAGCTGGGAAAAAACAAACCACCAGTAATGAGTTGCCACAGAAAAAGATGTTAAAAATCCATTTTCTTTAGTCTGTTAAAAAAGAAAATCACGTTCCATTCTCATTTTCCTTGAAAGCATTTCATAAGCAGTTTATTCTTTTCTGTTATTTGGGGTTTTTTTCTCCCTTTTTCTTTGTTTTCTAATTTTTTTTTTTCCTCTTTTCTCTCTGTTGCTCCTTTTTATGCCAATGATACAATAGGAATGGGAAATAAATACCCAAAAAAATGCAGACCAAACCTTTTTAAGATTTCATTTTCTATAAAATAGTTAATAAATCGAAACCCTCTCTCTTCTGGAAGACCTGGCATTTAGAGTGCTTATTCCAGCCCTTTTTTTACTTCTCTTTTTTGCCACTTTTAGGGCTCATACTACTGGCGAGAGCTTCACATGCCCATCCTTTGCCTGGTCCATATCTTCCTTTCTCCTTCCAGGAGTTTCCTCAAGCTTTGCTCACGGACTCTGACATAACCTTCATGGAGTCTACACTGAGCTGCAAATACATCCAGGCCACCAAATGAAATGTGAATCCATCTTCATTAAGAGCAGGGTAAATAGTTCCTGGGGAGCCTTCGGCCAGGAGCATGTCATTAGGACCAGAACTCTTGGTGTTCCAGCTCCACTGTCACCTGGAGCTGTGCTTTGTCATGGCTTTATGAGCTCCTTAATGATGCTAGAGTGGACAGGCCAGCCTTAGGATAACTTGAGGATTACTTATTATAATTAGAGGTAGTTTGCCCATGATTAGTGCCTACTTGTGATGACTGTGGAGTGGCACCAGGTTGCTTAAGTAATATCCTGGTCCTATGTACTCCTACCTACCAGAAAACTCCCTGGAAATCAGTGACTTCTCTGCTAGCTCTAAGGTTTACTGTGCATCACTCTTCTGATTGTCGTGTCTCCAGTCTGACATTGACACCCAGCAGCTTCTAAAGGAGTATTTGTTTCCAAACTGTGACATTTCACTGAGCACCGAGGTTCCAGCTCAGCCTTTAGCTTCTGCTTTGATACAGGGAGCACTGATTGAACACCCAGAGGAGCCTGGATGTTGGCTGCCAGGAGAGAAAGGAGTTAATTTCCATTTATTTGAGTTTAATAACTGGTTGGATGTGACAAGGTGTCTCCAGGTAATGTAGAACCACCTTGGCATGTTGTTGTGGAGCTACTGCAGTTATCCAGGGGCAGCAGCTTTGTTTGCCCTGGCACATCAAGATCCACCAATTCCTTCCTGATTCAGAGGGTGATAACTCCTCACCCAGGCTCTACCGCACTGACTCATGGCACCAGATTTGTTGGCCAACTCTGTAACGTGTTCAATTGTTGTGACACAACAACTTGTTTAGAGGCACTGCAGTTTTAATTAAGATTAAAAACAAGTTATGACTCTGATTCCAATAAAAATACAGTGTGAATTACATACTCTTAAATTGAATTTGCTTTACCCATAGGCTGAATGTCCTCAGGAATGTAAGAAATGCAGCAAAACAATTATTCTAATTAAAAAGGAAAGATTTGATTAAGCTAATTTACATTTTAGTCCAGTCTCAGATGCATCACAGGCTTTCACCATTAAGGGAGAAAATCAAAGTGGTTAAATTGAATTATAGATTGGGATCTTGTTGACAAGCACTAGAGCACAAGAGACCAGTAGGAAGAAGCAGAAAAGAAGCTGAAACAGACTCATGGGAAACACCAGAGGAGGTTCAAAAACTCCTAGCACAAGTTTAGACATGTGGGTTATGACACCTGAGGTGACCACTGAAGTCTTACGAGCTGTCTTTCCACACAGCACAGGCTGCTGGAGCTTGGATGGAGCCAAATGGTGGGAAAACCAAAGTAACAGGATGGTGAATTCACTGGTGACTTGGGTAAATTAGTTCCAGTGCTCACTATGGTGCAGTCCCCACCCCTGGAGGGGTTTCCAAGCCGTGGAGATGTGGTGTGAGGGACACAGGGCAGTGGGGACCTGGCAGGGCTGGGGGAATGGAGTTGATGACCTTATAAAGGTCTTTTCGAAGCAAAATGATTCTATGGGTCTGTGATTCTCTTTCTTTAAATACTAAGGTTTAATATAAGCTGTAAAAACACTTGATGGCCAGCAGTAAATAAAAAGACCCTTTGGCAGGGTGACACTCAGCGCCCCTGGCAGACAGGCTGTGGCACAGACCTCTCCTGGGCTGGGTATGTCCTGTTGTTAACTGATTGAAGCTCTGAGGTTAAACCCCCAGCCCTGAGTGAGGGTTGACATAGGGATGATGGCCACAACCAGGCAGGAAAGCCCCTCCTGATTGGTGTTCACCCGGAGTCTGGCCAGCCTGGGGTGGGA
>NW_008587502.1:31815-32430 GCF_000691845.1 Merops nubicus
GGGGGGGGGGGCAAAGAAGCCACGTCTATAAGAGCTGGCTCTGCTTGTGGTGGAGTTGGGAGGCTTGTCTGTGTAGGGGATGTGTTGTGTGAGGGTTCTGGTTATTGAAAGAGCTTCCTGACTCTTTGTGACAAGTGGAGTCCCCAGGATGGTGAAACAAAGTCATTAATTTCTATCTGGGAAGCTTCTACATAATTGGACTCCTTGTCTGGCTGGTTCCATCTCCCACAGGATGGTTCCTTGGCCAGCTCACTCCCTCCTGCACATCCTTTGTAGTGGGTGAGTGCAGTGACCTGTTCCTGCTCTGGCTGTCTGGTGCTTTGTGTCGCTGGGGTGGGGTGTGGGAGCAGAGGGAGGAGTTTGGCTGCTGCTCTCCCTGTTAGTGATAACAACATTTTTTGTTGGGCAAATGGTCAGCAGAAGCCTGATGCAAAACCAGAAATAAGTGTTAAAACCCATTTTCACTCTATTCTACACATCTTAAAGCTGGCATAGCTGGAGGAGATGTTTTTTTCCATGGGATTTCTGACAGGATGCTGTGAACAGCAGAGAGCCTGTGTTTGGCTCTGTGTTCCCTTTCTAAAGGAAACACAAAACTAGGTTTTGCTTCCCTAC